>NC_064643.1:600203585-600503585 GCF_023864345.2 Schistocerca serialis cubense
TTCTTCCTCGATTCTTACTAGCCTTAACAACTTACCACTTACCTTCCTTGTCCTATTTATCGCATCCTTCATCTGACGTACTACTCTAACAGCGGTTTACGCCTTAGCACTATGAAATAAGCACAGGATTTCAGAAAGAAGATCTTAGCATGAACTATCTGTAGAAGAAATCTATTACAAAGTCACTAGAGTCACATTTGTGATGATAATAATTGGATAAATATTGCTTAAACCACAAAGTTCACCTCTTATCCTCGAGAGACGTGTCCACATAACCCCGCTTCGTAAATCCTGCGACAAAGCTGTCGCAGCTGCTTAACCGCAGGCGCTTAACGAGTTACTACGTGTACACATTTATTCAACTCTGTAATACTTTGTAATACGTACGCTTCGACATAACTGTATAGTACTTGACACATTCCCCCATTATGCATTGCACTGTCTCAGACAATGGTAGATTTTCTGCTCTCATGCCAACTGTACCTCTACGGACCAAGAGTGGTCAGTAGTGCATCTCGCATCCATAGTATTTCAGCACCTTGCTGCATTGTTTCAAGCTAGTGTCGCAGTGTGTAACGATAGGAAACCCAATACATAAGACAATGCTGTCATTCCGATCTGTATTTAACTTTGTAAACGTGGTACCATAGTTTACAATTACACTACTAGATCACAGAACGAGCAGAAAGAGTGTGGTATAGAAGCAGAAAGGCCCCAACATGTGGACCTCAAACAGGTAGACCCTTGCAGAACTCTTTAGTCTATAATTTACTTGAGAACGCACATAATCGTTTACTGCACAGAGACGTCTCCTACGTGCCCTTGCCTACAGTATCGCAACATACATTCACTTTCATTCGCAACGTATTAGGAACAGACAGGGATAAAGCGAACGGACAAAAAAGCAAATAAATGGAAAAAAGTGGTTATAAAACGCATATGCTTCTATTGACCTTCATAGCTAACCCCCATAGCAACTTACCCAAACCCATTTCTGACAGTGAAATGTAGCGTGTTAGTGAGCGATGACCACAAGAGAAGGCTGGAAAAGCCGTTCTTCCAATTGTCAGCATGGCGTTCGGCTCTCTCCCTTGGACTTTACAGATGGAATGGGTTGGTTAGAGCTGCAGGACACGATCGTAGGAGTAGATGGCTGGAGCAAGACAGACGGCACGTATGGAAACTCTTTATTGTTCCAAGAAGCTTAGTTAGTTAGTTACATGTTTCATAGGTCATTTGAACCATTCTTTTATCAAAATGATGTCCAACAAGTCGATTTACAGAATATGTATACGTAATTAGAGGTAACGTTAATGAAATTATTAACATTTTATTCCTACTTATGCAACTACACTTCTTTATTTTTTTTACTGGCTGCTGGTTATAAAGTAAGACTTCGTCAATGGAATAGTAGTAGTCCAGGAGAAATGATTTTATATTAGATTTAAAATTTGCTTCGCTACCCGTCAGACGTGTTATGTTAATAGAATAACGCAAAAAAAAATATTTTTGCATATTTAGCTCCTGTCTGAGCTACTGACAGCTTTAACGATGGATAATAAAGGTCATTTTTCCCTCTAGTGGTATTCTAAAATTCTGTTGGACTATTTATGACGCATTTCGTTAGTGAAAACATGTATTGTGACGTCGCAGTTAAAATTCCTAGTTCCATGAAGATATACCTTCATGAAGTCCGTAGGTGAACACCGCATGTTATTCTTACTGCTCGCTTTCATGCAATCAGTAGCTTCTTGCCAAGTGATAAGTTATCCCTGAAAATTATTCCATACGATGTTACTGAGTGTAAACGTGCAAAATATTTCAGGAGGTTGATATATTTGTTTGGAAGATTAGATATTATACGAAGAGTAAAAGTATCTGAAAAGTAACTGTTTGAGGAGCCCAGTAATATGCGCCTTACAGTTCAAATTTTCATCAATATGTGGACTCAAAAATTTGGAGAATTCTGTCCTATTTAGTGACACCTGCTTATGTATTGTATGTACTGTTGGTATGGTCTATTTGATGTAAGGAACTGAGTGTAATGTTTTTTTTTTTCAAAATTTAGAAAGGGTCCATTTTCAGAGGACCACTTAACAATTCTTCGGAAAACATCATTTACTAGCTCTTCTGTTGCTCTATATAATGGTATTTATAATAATACTAGTATTCTCTCTAAGAAGTACCAATATTGCGTGTTGAATGGTAAGTGAAAAATAATTCACATATGTAAGGAATAAGGATGGAACCAAAATTGAACCCTGTGGTACTGCCTTTGTGATTTTTTTTTCACCCCAATCACTAAAATCTTTTGTCTTTCCGATATTTTCTGATTTATTGACCACAACTTTTAATTTTGTCACGTAGGATTCACATCAGCTATGTGCAAAGCCATTATTTATTCCATAAAACATGAGTCTTTTTGATAGTTTATTATGGTCTACACAAACGACCGCCTTGGAGAGATCACAAGAGGTATCAACTGGTGGGTATTATTGTTTAAGTCTTGTACTATTTGATGTGTAGATGTACAAATAGCAGTCGAGCAACCTTCATGGAATCCAAACTAAGATATGCTAAGTAAATTGTTTCCACATGAATTTGGGACTAGACTTAACACTAAGTCTGGCCTGAATGCGGAACGACATTGGTTGTTAAGACGTTCCCAGTTGCATTCTGCTGCATCAAAGGTTGCGGCTTCTGACTGGTGTTGTTATGCTGCTAGCAATGATGGCTCAGTTGTATGGAGAAGAGTCCCAGCTGGGGTCAGCTGCAGGTTTGACTTTACTGATGGTTGGTCAGTTTTGAGATGACAGTATTCTGGGTATGTAGCTCAGACCAGTGTCTGGTTGGCAGTGACTGACACTGATAGATTCCCCAGTGGCTCAGAGGCTGGGATGACTCAGTTCGACACTTGGGCCATCAGGCGATGGCTGGACCCACTTCACAGGCGGTTCTGTAAAAAAAGATGGCAAAGTGGCAGTGACCTCACGGCAGAATGACATTTTTTGACTCGATGATTCGCTGCTTCGATGCAATAATACTTCAGATGCGTACCTATCGGACGGTCAGTATTTTCCGACCCCAGAATGGTGCTGCGACTGCTAAAGTCATGTATGACACACGCGAAGCCCCTCTTGGTTTCAGCAAATGTCTCGGCAGGCAGACAGCTTGGCTCATCATGCACTCAACTGAATTACAGAAAATTTCGTGCAGGAAATCCACTTATTACTACAGAATTATATGGTTTCGTCAGGCCATCACAGACGTTACTCAATGCAATTCTTAATAATTTTCATTAAAAGACGGTAATCAAATTCAGATAGTATTCATTATCACTCGAATTATGATTAGCTTATGAGACATGCCGGAATGGCTAAAGTGTCGTGTGTCGGAATGTCTCCGTTCGCACAGATTTGACACTCTAAATTGAATAATTGCTTGATTGCTATTTCCCTGATATTTTTCAAAATTATGTACGATAATAATATGTACTTTCTACGTTGTTTGCCTGCAAGCCTTCCAGATCTTTGTCAAACTCTCAGTTTAATACTGGAGCCGCTACATCTTTCGAATGACAGCTTCTTGTTGCACTACGTCAGACAATTTCTGCCCCTGAAAGGGGCTACGAATGGACTCTTTCCATCTTAATTTTTCGAATGTTTTTTGTGACTTTGCTGTTTACCGGATCCACCCTTCCGAAGATCACTTTTTTGCTACATTTTGCTCGAATTAACTATACCTTCCTTGCATTTCACATTGATTTCATTTCTAAGTGGATTATATTGTTGTGCTTCTTGATGTTTTGAACTCAGTAGACAGCACGTGAAAAGTCCATTGCCCCTCTGACCTTTGGAATGTACTGTGCCTCATATAAATGTAAAATGTTGCCGATCAGTCCCGCTAAACCGCGCGTTTCGGCCACTCCACGCTCATCTTTCGTGCCGTGGAGTATTCCAGCATAACACTCACACAACACAGTGAATCAGTGGATCACAAAACAGAAAAAGTCGCCAAAATATGTCTCGATGATGCAGTCATAAATCGGCTTATGAGCCAGTAATGGAATTAGTCAAACCACACAAATACTTGAAGGTAAACAATCCAAGGAATATGCAATGGAACGGTCGCATATGGTTAGTTGTAGGTAGAAAAGGTGGCTAACGTCGTCTGTAGGATACTGGGAAAGTGAAGGTAATTACAGCGCTCAGATTTAAGCTGTGATTCCCTCCACGCTGCATATACGAATGTTAGGAGTAGAAGCTTTCTTAAATAGTAGATTGCGTTACAATTCGGAGTGGTTTGCATGATAACTAAGTAGGTGTAACATATAGAAACGAATGTGAAAGCTATGTGTCGGGGTGCGTAAATCAGATGACTGTAATTTAACTCTACAATGAGGTGGGAAAAGTTGTGGGATATCTCCTAATAATGTGTCGGATCTCCTTTCGCCCAAGGTAGTGCTGCAGCTCGACATGGCATGGACTCAGAAAGTTGTCAGAAGTGTCCTGAAAAAATAATGAGTCATTCTACTTCTACAACCGTCCATGATTTCGAAAGTGTTGCCGGTACAGGATTGTGTGCACGAAATGACCTCTCGATTATGTCACATAAATGTTCGATGGGATCTGTGTCGGGAACAGTTGTGGTTGGTGACATGGTGCATTGTCATTCATAAAAATTCCATCGTTGTTTGGGAACATGAAGTCCACGAGTGGCTTTAAAATGTCTCCAAATAGAGGAATATATCCGTTTTCAGTCAGTGATCCATGTAAACACAGCCCACACCATAATAGAGCAGTCATTAACATGTACAGTGCCTTCTTAACAAAATGGGTCCATGCCTTCGTGGGGTCTGCGGTACAGTCGAATCCTAGCTGTGACAAACTGAAATAGGTACTCACTGACCAGACCACGGTTCTCCAGTTGTCAGGAGTCCAACCGATCTGGTAACAAGCTCAGGAGACGCTGTGCAGGTGATGTCGCGCTGTTAGCAAAGGCACTTGCCTCGGCCGTCTGCTGCCATAGCCCATTAACGCTAGACCTCGCCCCACTGTCCTAGCGAATACTTTCGTCTTACGTACAGTACTGATTTCTGCAGTTATTTCACGCAGTATTGCTTGTGTGTTAGCACTGACAAATCCACGTACTGAGAGGTAATGCCTGAAATGTGGTGTTCTCGGCACACTCTTTACACTATGGATCTCGGGTTATTAAATTCCCTATTTACGAGATGGAACGTCCAATGCCCCCAGCTCGTTACCATTATAGTTAAAAATCTGTTAATTCCCGTCGTGGGGTCATAATCAGGTCGAACACCTTTTCTCGTGGATCACCTGAGTACAAATGAGAGCTCCGCCAATGCACTGCCCTTTCTTACCTAGTACCCGCGGTACTAGCACCCTCTGTATATGTGCATGTTGCTATCCCATGACTTGTCACCCGCTTGTCTTTGTAGTAGAGTATACATAGTTTCCCTTACTTATTGCAGCAATGAATAATTGATTTGAACAAGTGAGTGAACTACAGTTTAGTATTGCATGTTAAGCAATTCATTTATATTAATTTCTGTAAAATTTCCAGTATCAATCAGATAGTTACTGTTTGACCTTTCGGTAAGATAAAAGCGTATGAAACGAAATTTGAAATGTTACATCTACAGGTGTTCCGACACCTACTCCTTTTTAACAATAACTTTTTTTCAGTGAATTCCCCTATTTTACACGTTTTTATACTATTACTAGAATTAACACCCTCTTTTATCCATCACATCAGATCTTTACAACAGCTTTTTTACGCTGGCGGTATGAATAAAAAAAACCTTTCAGTACTACTTTTCGTGTTTTATTAAGTACAAGATGCATATCGTACCCTGTGCGTCCATCATCAGGAGTATGCGGTAAGCTTCCACTGTTCATCTTTTCCACTATTTCCTCCACATTTTCCGCGTTTGACGTACGAAATTCATAACCTAATATCGAACCTTTTCGTGACACCTGATTCAAGAGAAAAAAATAAAGCATTTAGTAAGACAAATTACACCTGATGATGGGCTCACGGGGTCCAAAATGCACCGTGTACTAAATAAAACACGAAAAGTTGTGACTGAAGGGGTTTTTTAATTCATACTTCCAGTGTACTGAATGCAGTCACGTTTGAAGCGGCGAAATATGAATAAAATAAATTTTTTACGCTTTTTTACATTACTGAATCATATTAAGACAGTAAGCAAACATTATTAGAGGACTTTGTTATTAAGAAAATTGTTATAGTAAGTCAGGGAATACTAATACTTTGTTTCCTCAAAATCTTTACTACTCATCGAGGTTTACTTCAGTGGAACAACATAAGTCACAGCTTTCTGTAATAATTCTCAGTACGAAAAATCAGCTTTCGCTTCACCATCTGTAATAATTTTAAGTCAGATTCTACTCCTGAAGTTTTTCATTCAGTACCTTGACTACGAATGATCTGATAATATCAGATCCGTTTGAAAAGTACTAATCTCGAGCTTCTCGTAGACGTTTTACGAATAATAAAATCTTCAGCTACATATAATTTCAGATGGAACGATACCACATGTTTAAGTTATTGGAACATACACATAACAGTTCTCTCTACAAATATATCGTTAATACTACGGATAAACGGCGTCACATGTTAACACTGCACGATGCTTCTATTTTTTCTCTTAGGTGGTATAAAACTTAAATATCATGACACTTCATCCGGCTTTAATTTTAACTCGACTCGAAAGGTCTCAGTGTCACCTTTATTGTTGACCTCTGTGTTAACGTTTCTCTGAGTTCCCTCTCCTAATGAAGCCAAGGATCCAAACATTCCTACATGTTTCGTCACCCCCAAAACTAATGCAAAAAAAGAAGTTACGACTTTCATGTCATTGTCACAGAGGGGGGAAGACAATCAGATTAACGGTACTTGGAGTCTTAGAAGCAAAACTGTGTGGAAAAAGAAACTAAAATGATGTCATTTCCAAGTCCGAGTAATTGTTATGAAATGTTGATGTAGGTCAGTCAATCACACAACCCCCGAAAATATTCACTCAACCATTTAGAAATTTAGTGGAACACATCATCGAGCACGGTCACCTACTTCACTTACTTAGACGGAATCGAAACGTAAAACAAAGTTTTTTAATTCTTTATTCACAGGCAAAGTTCTAGGCCAAAAGCTTCAAAAAGGAAATGTTTTGTTTATAAACAATGCTCAGTTTTCTTGTTCGACATCATGCACTACACATCATTGTTTTTGAGTAAACTTGGTTAGAACTTCTGTTTTCCAGTACAATTAAGTATATACCACACGTCTGTCAATAAGGTTTAGTCTGCTTCTTTATGGAAATACTCCGCCTGTTTTCCCAGAAAGGAGTAGCCATATACGAGGCAAAGTTCATATCACAGTTCTTGGTAAGCTGACAGTTTTGTAGCCTGTCTTACAGCTTAAGAATCGTCTGGCGAAGTATCCAAAATCTGCATACAGTCTGAAAATAATTGCTGATAAATACTGCAATTTTTAACCATGTGTCCCAACTAGTGACGATGGAGAAAGGTGGTCAAGGAAGACCTATAATTTGTGTGTACTTTCGTGTTCTGGCAGGAACAGTTCTTCATTTTTCTTTGTTTTTCTGTTTCATTTTTGTACATAATATAAATTTATTCACACAAGAGGATTCTTTAATGTCTGACGAACAGAGCGAATAGGTTGCGTTGTGAAGATACAGTATTCTGCGTTATAGAACATTATGCCTTGTTAAAGGATAATCCAAGTCACATGCAAGAAGCCTGACAAGCACTGACCACTCTCGATCGTGTTTTCAGCCATCAGGCCACAAAGCAAGGCACGCACTGTTCAAACATTGCATCATTGGAGCACTTACTTTCTCGGAAGGTAAATACAAAATTCGTGTGTTTTACTTGCTTGCCATTCATGGGTGTCACTAAAATAGTCTATAAATATCTCTTTTGCCTGGCGATAGTTAAATCTAAAACAGAGTAACTTGGATCATCAGCCACTACTCTTCTTATATAGACTGAAGGTGTAGCTATCGTACTCTCATTAGGAACTTGTTAATATAATTACCTCATCTATACGATTAGATAATAGAAATCCTGAGCTAGTAAGGACGAATAACGCGTACCCAGAAAGACCGCCGCTGTGTCAAAAAATATTTACTTCTACATTCTGAACTTTATGATTCCAGTGCGTCACCAATAAACCGGTTTCCAACAGCTCGCTTGCAGTTCGTTTATCTTGGCGTACTGTGAGCTTTCCATGTGTATCCCAACATGAGTTTGGCGGCTTTTTCATCAGTTACCATTCAGACGTTAAAAATATACCCGTCACGCTGAATACCACCGGTCCTAAACTTCTTAAAAATACCATACATTCTCCCGGCGCTCACAATGAATTATATCAAACTACTTCTGCTTCTGGGATGGCCACGGGACAGGCACACTGCCAGCAACCAGCGCGGTGACCATTGTAAGGAGTGATGTGTACTTAAGTAGTTAACCTCCCCAGAAACTTTCATAAGTTCAGGTCAGCATACCTCGAAGTTTTGTTACATCTGTTGTGTGATTTTCCCAGGCTTCGAGTAATATTTTCTTGCATATCTTATTTAGTTTTTATTATCTTGGTCTGCTGCTTACGACGATGTGACAATAGTTTATTGCATTATTATATTACGTTCTTTCTTCATTGTACCTCAAGTATCCAAACATTTCTGCAGAAATATTTGTGGTAGCTTCTAACTTGTCTTCAACAGTAGCTGATGCGTAAAGAAACGTTTTCCAGTTTACACAAATCGCTGGAAACATAAAAACATTTCTGAATACCTTTCACCTCTTCCTGGAAGTGAATATGAGTTGCAGCAGTGGGAATAATTGAGGAGACAACAGTTGAGCCTTTTAATTAATAAATGCCAAACAGGGAGCCCATTAGAAGTAGGGATGTTCGAACATTTCAGAGGAAGAAGTTAAAAGAAGTAGGTCTAACTTCAACGACATGAGAAAGTGTTGAAAATTCAAATGGCTCCGAGCACAATGGGACTTTATATCTGAGGTCATCAGTCCCCTAGAACTTAGATCTACTTACACCCTAACTAACCTAAAGACACAACACACATCCATGCCCGAGGCATGATTCAAACCTGCGACCATAGCAGTAGCGCGATTCCAGACTGAATGACCTAGAACCGCTTGGCCACAGAGGCTGGCAAGTGTTCAGAGTGTCTCGTGGCAAAGTGTCACTTATATTGAGCTTATAGTCAAGCAGAAAGATGATTAGCTGGAAAACATATTTGACCAATGGGCACATTATAGTATTTTACCAAAAAAAGATAAAACTAAGCATCAGACATTAGCGACGATTAAATCTATTTAATGTGACAGCTCACTAAAGGTCCAGAGGGATAAATGTGTCTCGCTTACTATTTTCAAAAGCTAAGAGATTAGATGAGCTGTTCAAAACCATCTTCCATGAGAAAGTTTTTCAGGACAAAAACCAAACATTCAGTAATCTGTCTCCAAAAGAGACATATATGTCACGAAACAGTTAAAGTTACGGCGTAACAAATGCTGGAAAAGCTACTTACGCGCAAAAAATATGTTTCCAGCCATATGCCTTTATGATCTTTCTTGTTCCCTATCCCCTCACGGATTGTTTTCTACAGTTTTGTTCAGCCTGTACGTGGCATGAGGTACACATCAGCACCACGAGAGACGGCGACCGCAAACGCACATCACTCGTCTGGTACCTTCTCAGTTCCGGGCAGCTGCCACCAGATGGAACTTGGTGATCGGCACTACTTTCTGGTTGCACCGCCACAAACGTCACCGCACCGTCGTCGTCCGCCGAGAATGGTGCCACCCGCCAGACAGAGAGCTATCAAAAGCGGACTGCACTGCTTCCCACTAGCACTGGTGAGGACGCAGACCCTTCCGCCAACAAGCACAAGACACGACGTAAGGCCGACAGCAGCCGCTTTTATAGCTAATAAGAAAAGTCAACTACAAGCATGTGTATAATACTTTCATAGTGACACTATCACTGAACTTCCAAGAGTCAGTAAAGTCACTGACATTTCATAGCGTTAGGTATATGATATCAATTGCCACGAAACAAACTATTATCAAAAGTTAAGTACTAAACCTAGCATCACTACTGACATATATTAATCGTTTGCGGGATTTCAAATTAAATAAAAGATGTGATGGTGGCCCACAACTATGCATCCTTAGACTCAAAGTTGAAATACTAAAAGTTTTGGTTGGTTTCGTTGTCTAGAGACTGGGCTACGTAGCTGCCGCATTAAAAGCCAAATACCGCTGAGCCTACAGTACACAATATGAAAATACTCATGAATCGAATGGTCGAAGGTACCTATCACTCGGCTGTTGCGAATGTAACGTAGAAATTTATAAATGAAAGATTGCAATTAAATAAAATCTGCAGTTACTATCTTAATGACTTTAAATGATGAGTACGATAGTAGAAGTACTTTTGAGAATGTGGTATGTTTCTGCAAAACAATTATTGGTGTCGATGGTCCAGCAATTAAATAAAATATAAATTGAATAACAGGAAAACAATAGTTCCGACAGCACGTGATTAGTTATGAACAACAAAATAGCTCGCGAGATATTCACTTCTATACACACGCTATGTCTTCACTGTAGAAGCCACAGAAATCTCACAATTGCACAAGTCGGCACTCCGTAGTATTTCTATCGCGCAAACCGCTCCACTGTCTCCAAGGCTCTCTCGCGACCATGCGTCTGTCGCCCCGTCACATCCAGCACTCCCCATGTCCTGTCCCGTACTGTCCGTATCCTGTGCCGTCCTGCCCAGAACTCTTCTCCCGCTTCTATCCAGTCTCCCCATCCACTAGCGCTGTGATTAGCTAGAGCACTCGTGCCATATTTTCAAGCCAACGTACCCTCACAAACGTAATGAAACACATTCGAAATACTGGATTTACATTTAAATAACTTGAAATTAAATAAATATCCCTATGGTTGGACCATAAACACGCTGTAACACACGTTATTAGATACATAAACAAATTAAATAAACATATATCAAAGGAATAGAACAAACGGTAGGCTAGTAGCCTAATGCCTCTGTGCTTTCTAAAACACAGTAAATATTTAACCAATTTCTCCATGAATAGTATATGTCGGATAGAAACAAAGACATAGACGAATAAATATATTTGTAAGCATGCTGCTACTGTATTTTCTTGTCGCTGTGGAGTACTTATGGCCTGATGCGATTAGTAGTAATCGGCCACATTGACTTCCAAGAACTCATATACTACTCAAGTACTATTCAAGTTACATGCCTGTAATTCATACCAATCTAGGCTTACACTAATAGCTTTCTAAAGACATGTCGATCGACGAAATCGGATGAACCGTTTAGATTTTGGAAATTCGTTGCTGGGTGTTACTTGTATAATTTACAGTCAGATACTAAACTTTAAACTAACAAAGATATTGAAAATCTGATTACACCATGAGAATTGTTGTTCAAATAATGGTTATGTGCATGTTTCTTTTTGAGGTATCATGATTCATCTGGCTACTATTAATGTTTTCACGAAGTCCGCCATCTTTGGCACTCCTGGCGTACAAGTCTCTTTCATTGACACAGCGTCACCAAGGAATTCCGAGCCACGTGGTCCGGCCATTGTGCGGCATCACGCGGTTGCTAAACTAACGTTCGCCAGCACGTGGCTGCTGCCCGGCCGCCAACTCCGAACTTACAATATTTTCAGGGCGCAACGACTCGCCCCTTACCTCACAGGTTGTTTCTTACTGTGTCTCTACCTTTCTTTTCAGTGTCACTCTGTTAAGCAAGTGTGTAATTTGATAGTACTGGCATGCATGCAAGCACTTCTTTTATATAACCATAGGAGAAAACAACTTTTTTTATTAGCTATGATGTTTGGGCTGAAGTGATAGTAACATTCAGTTACAGCATTCCAACACTGCCGATGAGGAAACGTGATCATTGATGTTAACACTTTTTTCTCCATTCACCGACAATGGTAAAGAGGATATGTATAAAGATTGATAAATTTTTAGCGTTACCACCACTGGGAAGGAGGAAGAGTGACAATCGTTACCAATTTGTCGAGTACTGAACGTTGTCGACGTGGCAAATTCAAAATTGATGATATTTTATTCAGCACCCAACACTTACAACGAGGCAGTGCATACCGCAACACTATTCTCGTCTACAGGAGCGATGAGCTTGACAAACCAATAAGGGACCATATTGCAGAACTAAGAAGGTGTCTTTTATTTCCAATTATTCTTTGGACGCATGTTTTATTTGTCTGATTTTTGTGGCAACACTTTGTAGTTTACATTTATCTGTTGATACTATATTTCAGAATTTCTAGTCCATTTCCTTTCCAGGAAGATTTTTGCGAATATCATAACCTCTTCTGAGGACATTTTTGTACATGATCCAATTGGATCTCACTGTCCTACAACTCACGGTCAAATTAATGCAACAACTGTCAGCAAATCAGGAGCTCACGGTGACGCACTTGGCGAAGGAAAGCGAGGACGAAGGATAAAAACATCTACTGCAATGGAGAGACACCACCACTATTTTTTGGCTTACGATCAGGAGGTTGACGCCTGGAACAACTATACAGGGTCTTCATTTTAATTGAAGTCATTGAAATATCTTGAACACACACGTAGGAACAAAAAGAAGTTAACATTTCAGTTTGTTAGTCTAGGAGGAGGACATGCAATGATGCTACACACAACCCCCCCCCCCCCCCCACACTCCCTACCCACTCCAAGTGTGGGTTGCGGAAGGCAAAACTTTGAAATCTTCAATTGGATCTCTGCCTCCCCTCCCCCCCCCCCATTATTTTTTATTGCAGACTACGATTCTACTACAAAATTTACTTGTTTTGTCTGAAGCATTTTCCACGCTTCACCACAGATGGCGCTTTAATCAAAGGAATAGAAACACATTCGTAAGTTACGACATGTAACTGAATGGGACTTGAATATGCAATGGCACGTGGGAAGCCATCTCCATGCTGCGAGATTAGGACAGGCCTGTATTTCGTAACTTCTAATTGGAAACCCCATTCAGAACGTTGTATTTCTACGCCATATCGACCAGCAGACTGCTCGATGTAGCACCGTCGCCATGTAGCGAACCACCACGTGTCATAACCAGCAGCACACTGCTACCGGAGCTTACGTATCAGCTAGCGGCTCTAAACATTACAATATTTGCCGAGTGTTCATTGCCCGGACACCTACCTATCATTTGGAGAATAGACGTGCAAGTGGACGGTGAATGTTGCACCCACAGAAGAAAAAATTTAAATGAACCTGATTTACGGAGAATGTAGGAGAAATGTCGAGACTGCTGTTGCCTTGTGTACCGAGCGTTTTTCAGGGAAAGCTCGCTGTCGTTCGCTCATTTGCAAGACTGTGAACGCCTTTATGTCTGAGGGTAGCGTACAGGTCAGCAAAAGGAAACGAAGCAAATGTGTGACAAGAGAAGGTAATAATATAGCTGTACTAGCGGCAGCGTACCACAATCCATGGATGGCAATTGCTTCTCGATTCCGGTAAGCCCGTAGGTAGTATTGTCACAATAGTGCATCGTCATAAGTGTCATACGTACCAATTGCACTGCGTCAAGAACATCATGACGCCTATTTCGATAATCGGATAGTCTTTGGTGAATGGGTGTGTCATCAAATGCAAGCGACCCCCATGTTATTTGCAGAGGTACTATTTTCCGATGTGTATACATCCACGAACAGTGGTAGCGTTAACCGACATAACAAGCATTACTTAAACGTAGACAATCTCCACTGGTTACGACAAGTTGACCATCAAAGCCCTTGTCCGTTTAACGTATGGTGTGGCACCAAGGGGAATAAATTCACTGTACCGTATTTTGTCGACGGCACGTTGAATGGACGCAAATTTTGAAAGTTTTTGGAACAGGAAATACCGGTACTACTGCAGGATGTTGCCTTGGTTTTTCGGAAATGTATGTGGTTTCAGCATGACGAGTGCCCAGCGCACTACGCAATTGAAGCACGGGAGATATGAGGCCGTGTTTACAATTTTCTTTGGATCGGCAGATGTGGGTCTACTAATTGGCCCGCTAGGTCACCGGATTTGATGTTGCCGGAGTTCTGGCTTTAAATCCCCATAGAATATTTAAAAGGTAAGGTGTACCAATGCCAACAGGTCGTGGAAACAAGGTCGAGGGCATCACAAACGCCTAAGCTGACATTCTCACACATATTCTTCTGTCTTGTGTACAGTCATTTCGAAAGTGGATTACTAAGTGTATTGAAGATTTATTCTAATTGGAAAGCAGAGTAGCGTTCGCCTCAAACCACGGCCACAGTGACGCATTGAGTAGTCCCCTGTTCGATATGTCACAGAAATAGAACGGGATTTCCAATTAGAAGTTATGAAATACTGGCCTGTCCTACCCTCGCAGTATGGAGGAAGGCCCCACGTGCCACTGGATATTCAACCGATATTGAGTAACAAACCGTAAATTACAATTTTGCACCCATTTCTATTCCTCTGATTACTGCGCCATCTCTAGTGAAATGAAGAAATTGCTTTAGACAAACGTATGTAGATTATATCGTAGAATCGTAATCTGCAATAAGAAACAGGGGTTCCCCTAGAAGATTCAAAGTGTTTCCCCGCTACTACGCATGGAGTGGGTTTGGGGGGAGGGGAGGGGCGGTCCAGTGTAGTATCGTTGTGTGTACCACTCCGAGACAAACAAACTGGAATGGTAACTCTTTATTTTGATCCAATGTGTAGTTTTCGAAATATTTCAGTGTCTTCAGTTAAAATGAACACTGTGTATACAATGTCTCGAACAGAACTTCTTGAAGAATCAGGTATCAGGTGACGTGGAACGAAAGTCCTCTTTACTAGTCTACTCGGGCCTTCAGTTCTTCAGTAATTGTCGCTTACTTGTGTACCTGCGACTCTTTCTTATGCTACCTCTGAAGATACACTGTAGAAATATCTCGAGTCACAAGTCAATGCTGCTGTTGCGAGACAAAGATTTTTTCAGTGTTTCAAGTAGTCGAACAATGGCTATAAAGATTGGATCACTTAATTAGAGAGCCAGGCTACAGAATCTAAGTTTCATTGTGAAAATGATCAGTGTAAGAAATCTTTTGCAGATTCACTAATTTGTGACATGTTTGTCATGCACTATCATGAAAATATATTAGTCTAACAAACCTGTCTTTCTCTATCACTGATAGAGGCAGATGAACAAATGCAAGTATCTAATGACACATTACAGTGAGAGGACGCTAAGTGTTCACAATGGGTCAACAACCGGCACAGCCAAGCAACCAGTGCGGCCAAACTAGGTATATACAGAGCAAACATGCTACCCGAGTGAAATAGTCAAAGAAGATCAGAAATGCTAAAATACAATCACGTTCGCAGCGCCGCATGAACCACAAAAGGAATAGTTGTTTCCACAGAAACGAACGTTGTAATTCTTGTAAAAATGCCCGATATTGGGCTGAGGTGTGCAGAATGAAACAAAACTGGCAAAAGATCAGACACTCAAGTATAATGCAGCGCCAAAGTTAACTGTCACAGCTCGTTGTTCAGTTACAGCAATCAGGAGATATAACTACAGACAAAATTTTCAACTGATCTTATGACTAAACAACTGACGAAACAGGGTACATTCGTAGTTTTAAGTCCAAATAAGGCGACTAATTACCTAGGGCTGGATCTTTTCAACGTTTTCAGTGGGTCATTCACGAAGGAGGCGATCACATTCAAACTGATATTCCGAATGCAAAGTTAAATCAGCTGTTTCAAAAATATGTTCTTTCCCAAAGCAACAAGCAGTGTCAAAGATTAAAAGGCAGACATTATGAAGAATCCGAATGGGGTGCTAAACTGTCGTAAAGTATACAAGATTCCTTTTACGTTAAAAAATAAAGTAAAGCAGGTACTCAACAGTCCTGAACAGTATGTGGTTATAGAAACTGTACTGGACAACGCTGATCATTTTAATTCCAATCTTGAACTTTCCTTTTATTTCTGTCATTGCTTTTTCGATGAATATTCTGAACAAAAGCGGCGAAAGACTGTATTCCTTAACTCATTTTTAATTCGAGTACTTCTTCCACTTTTAATGTCCCCTCTAGGCTCTTGTACTCGTACATATTGTAGCAGCAACACCGTTTAGGATAGGGAAAGTTTTGTGCGATATTTTGAGCACAAGTTACAGCCAGTTGTGGGCCAGATTGCAGCGAGTTATGCATACCAGCTGTTGCGAAGGCGAGTAGAGGCCACAGGGGTGTAGAACTGCTGGAGAAGGCACACACACACAAACACACACACACACACACAGCAGTTTGCACGGTGAAGGTCACAGGCAGAAGAGGGCCACTGGCCAACCTAAGTATTACGCGTATGTGACGCGAAGTGGCGCGTTAGCGAAACAGAGGCACACAGTCGAGTATAAATAGGTGCCATTTTCTAACGAGATTCATTCAAGTGTGGCAGCTCTCCTGGATGGCGGGGCATGTAAAACCACCAGCTACACGCAGCAGCAGATGGGGCACCAGCGTTCCAGTCCACAGCAGATCGCTGGTTCAGCCGTCTGAGGCTGACGCAGGTCCATAGCCAGCTAGCCAAACAACGGCGGGCCACTCTTTGGATCGCCACCGTGGACAGTCGTTTTGGCTTCCAATTCACTCTGGAGGTATCCCGAGTTGAGGGCCGCAGATTCGGATGCCGGATGTGGTCGCCGTGATCTCAGCTACGCCAGCGAGGAAGGACGCAGTGGGCTGCTCGGCAGCTCCCTGCAGAGCAGCACTGAGTCAACGTGGAAGAAGACCGCTGAGCCGACTGCTGGTGCAGCCCTGACAACGCGGTCCTACAAGGCTGACACACAGCAGCGAGTTGCACTGAGTCGCTGGGAAGGTGGTCTCAGCAGTGCAGGACCCTGTGACGCATTCTGAGGTGAATGGGACACTGTGGTGGAAACAAATAAATCATTTGGAAAGCTCAGACAAGTTCTAATACGGTGCCTTCTACCTCATCCCACTACAATATTGTATATTACCCATCTTTCCCCATAGATAAGCCCTATTTTTCCCAGAATTTAAAACATCTTGCATCATTTGATGTTGCTGACCGCTTTTTCCAGGTCAACAAATTCTATTCACTTGTCTTGATTTTCCTTTTGCCCTGCTTCCATGATCAACTACGTCAGAACTACCTCTCTGACGGCTTTAGCTTCTCTAAAGCGAAACTGAACATAATTTAACAGATCCGTAATCTTCTACATATTATTCTTGTCAGCGACTTATATGCATGAGATGTTAAGCTGATTTTGCTATAACATTCTGACATTTGTCGGCTAGCCACGCGGAGTGGCCGCGTGGTTAGATGCACCGTGTCCCGGATTGCATGGCCCCTCCTGCCGGAGGAGTGAGTCCTCCCTGTGGGATGGATGGGTGTGTTGTCCTTAGCATAAGTAAAGTGGTGTGTAAGTCTAGGGACCGATGACCTCAGCAGTTAAGTCCCTTAGGAATTCTCTCTCTCTCTCTCTCTCTCTCTCTCTCACACACACACACACACACACACACACACACGCACACACACACACACACACACACACACACACTTTTCGGCC
This sequence comes from Schistocerca serialis cubense, assembly GCF_023864345.2. Classification (NCBI taxonomy): domain Eukaryota; kingdom Metazoa; phylum Arthropoda; class Insecta; order Orthoptera; family Acrididae; genus Schistocerca; species Schistocerca serialis. The sequence continues at coordinate 600,221,307 of NC_064643.1, forward strand.
TTATTTTTTCTTCTTTCTGAATTGTGCCAATCACATTTCTTCTGAAAGTCCGATGACGACAGACTCGTACACTCTACACACCAATGTGAGCAGTAGTTTTGTTCACAAGTGTCCCAACGATTTTAGAAATTCTGATAGAGTGTTAACTATCTCGTCTGCCTTATTCATTGTTAAGTCTCCCAAAGATCTTTTAAACTCTGGTTCTAATTCCTTATCTCTCCTGAATCAACTCCTGTCTTCTTCCCACGTCATCAGGCAAATCTTACCCCTCATAGAGATCTTCAGTGTTCTACTTGTAGATATCCGTTCTTTCCTCTGCATTTCACACTGGAATTCCCATTTAAGTCTTAATGTTACCGCCTTTGCTTTTAATTTCACAGAAGGTTGTTTTGAATTTTCTATTTGTTGGGTCAGTCCTTCCAACAATTATTTCTTTTTCGATTTCTTCACATTTTGCATGCCACCACTTCCCTTTAGTTTCTCTGAACTTCCTATTTATTTCCTTACTAAGTTGATTGTATTTGTGCATTCATGAATTTCCATGAACATTGTATTTACTTTTTTCATCTATAAACTGAAGTATTTCTTCCGTTAACCAGGGTTTCTTTGCAGTTACCTTCTATGTACCCATGTTTTTTCTTTAAACTTCTGCGATTGTCCCTATCAGAAATGTCCGTTCATCTTGAACTGAACTGCCTACTAAAGTATTCCTTATCGCAGTATCTATAGCCTCAGAGAACTTGAAGCACCTTGTAACCTCCCCAACAGAAAACTTCCGTAACCTACCAATAATAAAATGATACTAACCTCTCAATAAAATTGTGGCTCACTTATAACCTTTCAATAATTGACTGTGAAATTAAACTGGTAAATTTTGGATGTCAGCAGCGCTGCGTCATGGCCCTGAAAGGTCATTCTCAATAAATTGAAAATTCTTACCTCAATAAGGTCGCCGGATAATGCGTATAAATGTGTTCCTATAAGAATTTTTTCTGGCACAGCTCAGTGCAATGCTGGCCGATAGATTTGTCATGTATAAAAAGAAACAACTGTTTTTCCTTTACAATAATCAGGGTGACCATGGATTGGAGAGATTACTAAAATCTTTAAATTGAGTTGAATGATTGTCAAAATTTAATTTTTATAAGAAAGATTATTATCAAGAGATTTCTTTTTAAAAGCATTTATATGGGACTTATATAACAATACTACTTATGTGCGAGGCTGCTTTTACCTTATACTACAATGCTCAGGCACCACCATCGCTCCACACGACGGGCCCAGCCAACTCGATACACCAGAGTGCTCGCTACTACTTACTCCTACTAACATTGCTCTTAATGCAGTTAACACTGCTCTTTGGCCTGAGATTCTCTTATAGCTTACATATCGTAGGCAGCACGTGAGCAATCCATCGAAATTACATCTGCTCGAGTGCACTAGCAACATATTTCTTAATCATGGACCTCTTACATAACCCTCTACTGGGGGGGGAATCAAAAATTTGGCAGCAATGGTGAGTCAATTGGACTTGCCATGAGCAAAAAATTTTTCTATAATCTATTTAGTTTACAAAGTCTACAGATAAATAATATAAGTACAGAACATGTGAGGAAATGAAATAGAGTGCACACGCACTGAGTACAAAACATATTAAGAAATGACAAAGTGTATACACAATGAGTACAAAATATATTAACAAATGACTGTATAAGTCTTTAGCATTTTTTTACAAGAACTGAATACATTAAGAAATGAAATAAAGTGCACCCGCACTGTAAAAGTCTTTAGCATTTTTACATGAATTAAACATATCAAGGAGTGAAATAAGGTGCACATGCACTGTAGAAATCTTTAGCATCTTTACATGAACTCATCACATTAAGAGATGAAATAAAGTGCATACGTACTGCGTAAGTCTATAACATTTTACGAGAACTGAATACATTAAGAAATGAAATACAGTGCACATGCACTGTAAAAGTCTTTAGTATTTTTATATGAATTAAACATATCAAGGAGTGAAATAAAGTGCACTCATACTGTAAAAGTCTTTAGCATTTTTAAATGAACTAGGAAACGAATGGGAAGGATAGCATCATGGTTGTAGCACAGTGGGTTGCACATAGCTGCACTGAAAGTCCATATCTTTCTACAGAAGCACAACACCAAGTGAGACAATCTGAAGTTCTCTTCCCAGAAGTATTTATCAGTGTATCCAAGACACTGAAATGTTGTGTTAGTATTCTATGTTATCATTTTGGTAGTACTTCAGGTACACTAAACAGTAGAACAATAATGACATCTCCTTCGGTCAGAGTGATGGACAGCTTGATGTGTCAACACCACATTCTTGTGGAATCCATACTCCTACATCAACACTGAGTTAGTGCAAAAACCAAATATAGTGCTCCATGATCATGAGGATGCACAGGACATACGGATATTGCAGTAATTGCTAGTAATAAGGTCAGAAGGTGAAGGATAAATTAAGTATTATGCTAGTCATCACTCAGAATTACACTAGTGTATCAACTGATTTGAATAATTATTCGCACTCATTGGCCAGTTACTAAACATATAGTAAGTATTGAGTATTACAAAACACTCACCTTTTTACAGTAATTATTGGCATATCATTCATGCATAAGTCATGTCATTACAGTAATCACTGGTGTGCATTGGCCAGTTATTAAACATTTATGTAGTATGTGTGGAGTATTACAGAACATTATTCATATGTCATCTAATTACAGTAATCATTGGCATAGCATTCACGAATAAGTCACCTCATTACAGTAATCATTGGAATTCATTGGCTAGTTACTAAACATGTAGTAAGTATTGAGTATTACAAAACACTATTCATAACTCATCTCATTGCAGTAATTATTGCCAGTTACTGGCATTGGCCAGTTACTAAATATTTATGTAGTATATATGGAGTATTACAGAACATTATTCATAATTCATGTCATTACAGTAATTATTGGCACAGCATTTATGCATAATTATAAAACATCATTCAATGTTACTCATAAGTCATCATTCAGAACAAGAGTTATTGCATGTAGCATCAAGCTGTTAGTGTTTATATATGATATGCAAGTGACATAACACATATTTAAAATGTAACACATTGTGACTACTACTCAAGGTCTGTAGTTCACTAATACATAGACATAATGGAATCAATACATCAGAAAAATTTGCATTATATTTAGAACTAGAAATATATCTTAAACTGGTAGTTATAGTTGTTTACTGATAATAACTGGGACTGGTAATAAAATTTTTATGTGCTGGCAATGCATTGCAATGGGATAGATAGTCAATTGCTGGGGCATGAAAATATTTGCTTTTGACTTATTGCTGGAAATAAGGATTAATAATGTCATTCGTCATGAGTCAGCTGAAGCAAGGTTATGAAACAAGTAGAGTATATGTGATCACATTCATGAATGATACACACAACTGCATAAAAAACAAAATGCAAGTATTAGAAAAGGTTTCATAATTAAGTGCTTATAGCATATTAATATCATAAAAAGCTTCTCCTGGAAAATATGGAAAATGGATTGTTGACCTGAAAGAAAAAAATGTACATTATACTGAAAAGTAGTAAACTTCGACTTAACAGATAATAAAACGTGTACTTAATATGTATGTACTCTAGCTCTCTTTCACAAAACATTCAGTCATTATACTATGCGACATAAGACATACTGTCAAAAGGAACTGCAACAAATACTTCAATAACTACATAGCATTTCTTAACTAAAAGAAAATATATAAACTTCATCATTATCATCATCTGCAAAGTAAAACTTCATTATTCATAATACCATCACTTCATCATTTTCATCCTCTGCAAAGAAAAACTTCATTATTCATATTACCATATTCTTCATACAACTATTCATCATCATTTATTATATCTGCAAAAAATAGACACTTCATTATTCATTGTTCATATTACTATTTACTTCATACAACTATTCATTATCATTCATTATTTCATATATTATAGAGTTTTTTACTTCTAGCATATTGCATCACTAAAATTAACATGTGTAGTTCTGTCTGACAGCCTGCATTCATCGCCTCATATTCTGAAAGAAAAATAGTTAGTTAAGACTGCTATTTTACAGTTTGTATAGTATATTCTTGTTAATGCTTGTTAATTCTGATCCATCTACTCTTCATGACACCGTATTGCATTTTCTTTCGTTCATTCCGATGGTGAAGTTTCCATTTCATAGTAAACCACTGTGGTTAGTTTAATTTACTTCTTTTACACGTTATTGCTTTCTGAAAATGATGAATATGGATAAATATCTTGCATTGAATTTATATATCCATTAAATAAAAACTAGTTTCTAGTGATATAACTAAGCATACAGCATAGCATGACAGAAAACATATTATGTCAAAAACATAGACAGTTCTCAAGTGCAAAAAATGTACTCACAGCATCATAATGCAGTAGCAAAAAATGTAGATCAGTCAAGATATTGATATATCATAAAGCAAGAATGCTAAAGTCAACTGGTGTTAGTTACATCTTAAAGATTTCTTAGTGTATACAAAGAAAAATTCTACTTTCGATAGGAAAACAATCATACATACGCAAAAAATGGAAAGTGTGCACGGTCTGATATATAACGACAAGGAAAGCGACCTGCTAACCTTACCTTGCAGGGCACTTGCCAAGAAAAAATACAATCATCATCAGTAAGTAGTTATGTAGAAATGATTGCATAAGTGGTCATATAAATATCAGGAAATGGCATTACAGTGTGATAAATCGTAAAGTATGTTCATTCAATAAAGGGTTTAATATTGGAAATATGGTGGTTTCCCTTGCTTTTTCTGGTTCTCAAAGCTTCGACGTGTACTACATTGGGGTGAGGAATGCTGCGAATTGAAAATTCTTACCTCAATAAAGTCGCCGGATAACGAGTGTATATCTGCTCCTATAAGAAATTTTTCTGGCGCAGCTAAGTGCAATGCTTGCCGATAGATTTGTCATGTATAAAAAGAAACAACTGATTTTTCTTTACAATAATCAGGATGACCATGGTTTGGAGAGATTACTAAAATCTTTAAATTGAGTTGAATGATTGTCAAAAGTTAATTTTTATAAGAAAGATTATTATCAAGAGATTTCTTTTTAAAAGCATTTACATGGGACTTCATGTAACAATACTACATATGCGCGAGGCTGCTTTTAATTTATACTACAACGCTCAGGCACCACCATCGCTCCACACGACGGGCCCAGCCAACTCGATACACCAGACTGCTCGCTACTACCACTACTACTGACACTGCTCTTACTGCAGTCAACACTGCTCTTTGGTCTGAGATTCTCTTATAGCTTACATATCGTAGGCAGCGCGTGAGCAATCCATCGAAATTACATCTGCTTGAATGCGCTAGCAACAAATTCCTTAATCATGGACCTCTTACAACCTATCTTAATTTTTTAGTACTTCTGTATCCCACTGCTTCGCGGACTGATTCTTCCTGAACCATCTATTAAACCTCTGCGTACTCTTCGTCATTATTGAATTGTGATCTGAGTTTATACGCCTAACACTCCAGTATCTGATTTCGGAATTTCTGCCTGACCATGATGTAACGCAACTGAAATCTTCGCGTATCTCCCGGCATTTTTAAGTATACCTTCTCTTCTCGTGCTCCCTGAACAGGGTATTCGCTATTACTAGATGAAATTTATTGCAGAAATCAATTAGTTTTTCTCTTCTATGATTTCTAGTGCCAATCCCATATTCTTCTTAACCCAATCTTCTACTACTCCGCCTTCCCACGCATGATAAGGTACCTGAGCTTATCAAGGCGTGTGCTCAATTCTGTGGGCTGTACATGGCAAGAGGCACACAGCAGAACCACGAGAGCCCGCCACCACACAGGCACATCACTCACCTCGCGCCATGTCATATCCGAGCAGCCGCCTCGAGACAGTGCCCAATAATCGAGACTACTTTCTGCTTCCGCCGTTACGACTGTCAGCGCATCGTATTCTTCTGGTTGCTTCATAAGGGGCTACCACTCGGTATGAAGTAGTCAGCTCATCTGCACTTCACTAGAACGATGTGTTCAGCTTATCCCATCTAGGATTTGTGCTACACGACTTCCTTGCCCTGCCTCTACTATACTATATGACGAGAGGGACCTGACACATGACATGTCACTTACCCAGTACAGCTGTCTCACGTGTATGTGTGTCGTGACATTGGTGTAACAGTTCTTGATATTACCATGTGAGTCCGATTGTCACACATGCGGAAGCTGTGGCGACTGATGTGCAGAGACTCTCAAAGTAGTGACCTCTGTAGTCGCTAAATAAAGGAACAGAGCCAACACCTCTTCAATTTTGTACGCAACGTACTTAATTACAACTGTACTTAAGAAATCCTACCTTAGTATTTTAGATTAAATAAATTTCTCCAAAGTATTATTCTGTTATGAGACTGTTAGTGTTCACAAGTTTAAATCATCATTATTCGTGTAACTTAATATTATAGCTCCATCAGCTCCGCGTCACAGTTTGAGCACTGAAAAATTATTAATAAGAAAAAATGTCGTCCTTTACTCTGTATGACAGGAATTGCAGTGTCGTAACGCTTTCAATGTATTTTTTATATTATTTCAAAATATATTTTTTATATTTAGTACCGGAAATGCCGTGCGGTGTGATCCAGTTAAGCATAACTTTTTCTCCACAGGTGAACCGTATTGCGTCAGAGTGATTGAATACTTCCTGTTAATAACCTCTTTCTACTTCCTTCCTCGGACATGAACACAAATTGCGTTAGAGATTCCATAAATAATCGTTCCACATGGACAGAATATATGCAAGTTCTCATTGTTTAAGTTCAGTTGCAATTTCCATTCCGTTGAATGTTGGCATTTTAATACTGTGCAACAAATGTCATTCTAGATTTATTAATAAACCAGAACCCAGAAGCAAACGGGTCGTCATAATTACACAAGTTCAACAAGTTTTTTAACGCAGAAAATTATTGTTTCAAGTTCAAACTAAATGTTACTGAGTCATTGAATTCTCTAAGTTTTGCACATTACTATTGCTCTTTAAGGAATATTCTTTTTGGTTTCCAGATGTTCACGTATTGTAATTTCAGTTTTCCTTAGTCCAAAAGAGACAGAAAGCAAAGCGAGAATCTCTTAAATTAGAATTCAGATAATACGAAATTAATGTGGCCAATATGGTCATAGCTTTGACTTATGCTGGTTTCTGTGATTACGATCTTCTATAGGAAAAACGCTGTATGAAAAGAACCACTGCTCAGAGTGACGTCAAATTTCAACGGAGTATTATCGATTCAGGGCAAAACACTACGGAAACAAAACAAAACAAAATTAACTAAAATATTGCCACTAGATGGCAATGTATGTTGTAGAATACGCAAAATGAAAGACGCAGGGTACACGACTTTCTCAGTTTGCGCATGAAACTCTCGGCATGACTGTTTCAATGCAAAATCGCTCGCTACTGGTGCAGCTCCTTTACAAGAACAATGACTTCGCCATTAGCACTGTCGAAGTTCCGAACAATCAAGGGTACGAGAAACGTCTTTGGACCGATGCCTGCCAAGGCTATGCAGCAAATGACTGAGAAATTCGAAAACACAGTTTTTTTGTTTCTTTGTTGTTGTTTAAGTGCATTGTGGCAGATGGAGGAAAAAAATGGATCAGACATCAGTACAAGACGCATGAGGGGTCGAGTGGTGGAGTGCAAATATGAAGTTCAATGAGAATTTCCGGAATTTTGGAAGTGCCTGTTTCGTGCTGACTTGCCAGTAAGAGAAAAATTGGCCTGGAATTTCTTGCTAACCTGGAAGTGGAGAGAGAACGGTGATGGAGCATTCTATGGGCAGACGAAGCTTATTTACAAGGGCGCTTGAGTTCACAGAAGTTCTGAATGTGGGCAATGGAAAATCTGCTCGCACATCAACCGGTACGGCTTCATTCTGAATAGGTAACTGTGTGTTGTGGATTGACGTCATATTTTGTAGCAGGACCAGGTAACAGGACACGCTTGACATGAGTCCTGCGTGTCCTATTGCCTGCACCGTCACTGGTAAACGCGGCGAGAGTTCCCATAAGAATGTTTTTCGTCGCCTGGAGTAACGTCTTCGGAAAACAGGTAATTTTCATCCACGAGTAATGGAGAGAGGTCGTCCAAGGGCTGGGCATACTCTACACACAGAGAACGTTACTCATGAAACCGCTCACCAGTTACCTCGGCAAAGTACCCGTGAGGTGGTAAGGCAGTTCCAGATACCTCGGCCGGCTGGAGTGGCCGAGCGGTTCTAGGCGCTACAGTCTGGAACTGCGCGACCGCTCGACTACTGCCTCGGGCATGGATGTGTGTGATGTCCTTAGGTTAGTTATGTTTAAGTAGTTCTAAGTTCTAGGGGACTTATGACCTCAGCAGTTGAGTCCCATAGTGCTCAGAGCCATTTGAACCATTTGAACCAGATATCTCAGAGGCTCGTTGCTGAAGGGTTGCACGATGAACTGCGTCCATATCATTACTCGTTAACTCAAAACCAGTGGGAAGAGGACCACGTTCGACAGATACAGTTTTGTGAATGGCTATGGCACCAAGTGAAAGGTAACGATCATTTTATGAATAAGGTGGTATGGACTGATGAATCTAGTTTCAACTTCCACAACAGCCATTATTGGTCGGAACACAACCAACATGTCATCCGTGAACTTGGCACGCCTTGGCATAAACTTGTGGACTGTGATAGTGGGATGAGTGCTTTTGGGTCTTTAAGTATTGCCGAACAAGTTGAACGCGCCCCTGCATCGTACCTTTCTTTGCAGGACTTTCCCTGACTCTTCAGAAAACGTTGCACTTAGTGTTCGGCGACAACCATAGTTTCAGCATAATGTTGCGCAGTTACGCTTGGGAATGAATGTGCGTAACCACTTGGATGAAGAGATTACAGGGAAATGGAATAGTAATGTAAGTCCAGTATTATGGTTTCCACGTTTCCGGGACCGTAATAAACTACATTTTTATTTGTGGGACACATAAAGGAACAAGTCTGTAGTACTCCACCCACGGATGTACACGAGCTAATAGCTCGCGTGCGTTTTGCTTCGGCAATGATGGCTGCAGGAGTGTTGCGTAGGACCCAGTAAAGTATGATCCAGCGAATGGCGAACGTGTTCGCTATGGACATCTTCTCTAAAGTTATCGTTGCTCAGTTAAGATAAGCCTGGATGTAAAACGTACATAAGTGAATTATGGTGTGTAGTGAAATGTGCACTCTAGTGTAGCCCATTGTGTTTTTTGAGCTCGTTGGATACAGACGATACTGCTGTAACTGTTGTTATTTTCTGTTGGCTTTATTTGTGTCATGGAGGAAAAAAAGAGGTCGTTTATTTCTGCAATTAGTTTATGTTTTGTTTTAATGTTTAAATAAAGGTAACAGTAACAGAAACAATACACAAGATATCGCATTGTCGAGGTGTAAATTAGTTACAATTCGATGCTTTAACTGAAGAAAAAATATTTGTCACGAACGCGACTGGAGCACCTGCGAACCTACATGTCCATTACACTCGTGTCACAGGGGCGGGTCGTGCGGAGCACACAATTTATGTTAGCAGTTCCTGGCCATGCTGTACACAGTTACGGCGTTCCATAGCCTCGTTTTTTAAATCGCATTTCTATAAAACCTGTTGGTGGGGCTATGTCTTGCTCGATACTCTTTTGTGTTGAAATTGGACGTGGAATGACATGCTGACCACCAAGAGCAGCAGTTTTTTTTTCTTCACACTGTTTGGGTTTGGTATAGATAAGGTGTCTGTTCTTTCGGACATGTCCGCAAAAGAAGACACCATATCAATAAATATAAATAGGGCTAGACTGCCGGAATAATGCCTTAAATGCAGATGCACGCATATACTTTAACTCGTACGGGAATCAGCAAAGGTAGAGGTTATAGAAGTTACATGAGCGTGTACACTACGTAGGTCAGTAGTGTGAAGGTAAGTTGAAAATTTTTTATAGTTAGGATGGCTAAAACGGTTAAGGAAACCGCTCATGAAAATCGGGCAGTATAGGTTTGACACCGTTGTGTTATTATCTTTCTTTCACTCGATTCATATTTACCAAATGACTTGAATGATTGTAGAGGCACATAGAAAATGACTTTCACAGTGCCCTAGCTACAGCGTATTCAGTAACAGAATACACGACCTTCATTTCAAAAGTGGGATTTGTGAAGCAGTTATACACTCCTGGAAATTGAAATAAGAACACCGTGAATTCATTGTCCCAGGAAGGGGAAATTTTATTGACACATTCCTGGGGTCAGATACATCACATGATCACACTGACAGAACCACAGGCACATAGACACAGGTAACAGAGCATGCACAATATCGGCACTAGTACAGTGTATATCCACCTTTCGCAGCAATGCAGGCTGCTATTCTCCCATGGAGACGATCGTAGAGATGCTGGATGTAGTCCTGTGGAACGGCTTGCCATGCCATTTCCACCTGGCGTCTCAGTTGGACCAGCGTTCGTGCTGGACGTGCAGACCGCGTGAGACGACGCTTCATCCAGTCCCAAACATGCTCAATGGGGGACAGATCCGGAGATCTTGCTGGCCAGGGTAGTTGACTTACACCTTCTAGAGCACGTTGGGTGGAACGGGATACATGCGGACGTGCATTGTCCTGTTGGAACAGCAAGTTCCCTTGCCGGTCTAGGAATGGTAGAACGATGGGTTCGATGACGGTTTGGATGTACCGTGCACTATTCAGTGTCCCCTCGACGATCACCAGTGGTGTACGGCCAGTGTAGGAGATCGCTCCCCACACCATGATGACAGGTGTTGGCCCTGTGTGCCTCGGTCGTATGCAGTCCTGATTGTGGCGCTCACCTGCACGGCGCCAAACACGCATACGACCATCATTGGCACCAAGGCAGAAGCGACTCTCATCGCTGAAGACGACACGTCTCCATTCGTCCCTCCATTCACGCCTGTCGCGACACCACTGGAGGCGAGCTGCACGACGTTGGGGCGTGAGCGGAAGACGGCCTAACGGTGTGCGGGACCGTAGCCCAGCTTCATGGAGACGGTTGCGAATGGTCCTCGCCAATACCCCAGGAGCAACAGTGTCCCTAATTTGCTGGGAAGTGGCGGTGCGGTCCCCTACGGCACTGCGTAGGATCCTACGGTCTTGGCGTGCATCCGTGCGTCGCTGCGGTCCGGTCCCAGGTCGACGGGCACGTGCACCTTCCGCCGACCACTAGCGACAACATCGATGTACTGTGGAGACCTCACGCCCCACGTGTTGAGCAATTCGGCGGTACGTCCACCCGGCCTCCCGCATGCCCACTATACGCCCTCGCTCAAAGTCCATCAACTGCACATACGGTTCACGTCCACGCTGTCGCGGCATGCTACCAGTGTTAAAGACTGCGATGGAGCTCCGTATGCCACGTCAAACTGGCTGACACTGACGGCGGCGGTGCACAAATGCTGCGCAGCTAGCGCCATTCGACGGCCAACACCGCGGTTCCTAGTGTGTCCGCTGTGCCGTGCGTGTGATCATTGCTTGTACAGCCCTCTCGCAGTGTCCGGAGCAAGTATGGTGGGTCTGACACACCGGTGTCAATGTGTTCTTTTTTCCATTTCCAGGAGTGTATTTCATTGTAAACATACACAGTACTTATCACTTGGATAGCTTTTCTATGAGCGAATTTAGTAGCTCTAACAATAGCATAGCTGACCTACTATTTCAAATTTCTGAGTAGAATATTATATTTTTATTTCCTTTTTTAATTTACTGTCGTGGTGCGCAGATTATTACGTGCTGTGTACTAGCAAGGTGACAACAGCATTCTCTCTGCAACACCCCTACAATGTAGCCGTTTCTAGTTCAAATGTATATCAATGAATTAAATGTTTAGAGAAGGAAAGTTGGCCGTTTAGTCTTTTGTCTAAATACATATTATTTTTCTTATCGACGATAACACCTCTCTCGTATTTTGTTACTCGGAGACTGTAGATTACAGGATGACGACCCTCATGTACATCTACATGTACATCTACGTGATTACTCTGCTATTCACAATAAAGTGCCTGGCACAGGGTTCAATGAACCATCTTCATGCTGTCTCTCTACCGTTCCACTCTCGAACGGCACGCGAGAAAAACGAGCACTTAAATTTTTCCTTGCGAGCCCTGATTTCTCTTATTTTATCGTGATGATCATTTCTCCCTATGTAGGTGGGTTCCAACAGAATGTTTTCGCAATAGGAGAGAAAACTGGTGATTGAAATTTCATGAGAAGATCCCGTCGCAACGAAAAACGCCTTTGTTTTTATGATTACCACTCCAATTCACGTATCATGTCTGTGACACTATCTCCCTCATTTAGCGATAATACAAAACGAGCTGCCCTTCTTTGTACTTTTTCGATGTCATGCGTCAGTCCCACCTGATTTGGATCCCACACCGCACAGCAGTACTCCAGAATAGGGTGGACAAGCGTAGTGTAAGCAGTGTCTTTGGTAGACCTGTTACAACTTCTAAGTGTGCTGCCAATGAATCGCAGTCTTTGGTTTGCTCTACCCGCAATATTATGTATGTGATCGTTCCAATTTAGGTTATCTGTAATTGTAATCCTTTAAGTATTTAGTTGAACTTACAGCCCTCAGATTTGTGTGACTTATCGCGTATTCGAAATTTAGCTGATTTCTTTTAGTATTCATGTGAATAACTTCGCACTTTTCTTTATTCAGGGTCAATTGCCACTTTTCGTACCATACAGATATCCTATCAAAATCATTTTGGAAGTCGTTTTGATCATCTGATGACTTTACAAGACGGTAAATGACAGCATCATCTGGAAACAATCTAAGACGGCGCACTCAGATTGTCTCCTATGTCGTTAATGTAGATCAGGAACAATAGAGAGCCTTTAACACTTCCTTGGTGAACGCAGGATATTACTTCTGTTTTACTCGATGACTTTCCGTCTATTACTACGAACTGTGACCATTCTGACAGGAAATCACGAATCCAGTCGCACAACTGAGGCCATACTCCGTAGGCACGTAGATTGATTAGAATACGCTTGTGAGGAACGGTGTCGAAAGCCTTTTGGATATCTAAAAATATGGAATCAATTTGACATCCTCTATCAATAGCATTCACTACTTCAAGGGAATAAAGAGCTAGTTGTGTTTCACAAGAACAATATTTTCTGAATCCATGCTGAATATATGTCAATAAATCGTTTTCTTCGAGGTACTTCATAATGTTCGAATACAGTATATGCTTTAAAACCATAATGCAAATCGACGTGATGTAGGCCTGTAATTCAGCGGATTACTCCTACTTCCCTTTTTGGGTATTAGTGTGACCTGAGCAGTTGTCCAGTCTTTAGGTACGCATCTTCCTGTGAGCGAGTGGTTCTATATACACTACTGGCCATTAAAATTGCTACACCAAGAAGAAATGCAGATGATAAACGGCTATTCATTGGACAAATATATTATACTAGAACTGACATGTGATTACATTTTCATGCAATTTGGGTGGATAGATCCTGAGAATTCAGTAGCTAGAACAACCACCTCTGGCCATAATAACAGCCTTGATACGCCTGGGCATTGAGTCAAACAGAGCTGGGATGGCGTGTACAGGTACAGCTGTCCATGCAGCTTCAACACGATACCACAGTTCATCAAGAGTAGTGACTGGCGTATTGCGACGAGCCAGATGCTCGGCCACCTTTGACCCGATGTCTTGAATTGGTGAGAGATCTGGAGAATGTGCTGGCCAGGGCAGCAGTCGAACATTTTCTGTATCGAGAAAGGCCCGTACAGGACCTGCAATGTGCGGTCGTGCATTATCCTGCTGAAATGTAGCGTTTCGCAGGGATCGAATGAAGGATAGAGCATCGGGTCATAACACATCTGAAATGTAGCGTCCACTGTTCAAAGTGCCGTCAATGCGAGCAAGAGGTGACCGAGACGTGTAACCAATTGCACCCCATACCATCAAGCCGGCTGATACGCCAGTATGGCGATGACGAAAACACGCTACCAATGTGCGTTCACCGCGATGTCGCCAAACACAGATGCGACCATCATGACTCTGTAAACAGAACCTGGATTCATCCGAAAAAATGACGTTTTGCCATTCGTCCACCCAGGTTCGTCGTTGAGTACAGCATTGCAGGCGCTTCTGTCTGTGATGCAGCGTCAAGGGTAACCGCAGCCATGGTCTCCGAGCTGATAGTCCATGCTGCTGCAAACGTCGTCGAACTGTTCGTGCAGATGGTTGTTGTCTTGCAAACGTCCCCATCTGTTGACTCAGGGATCGAGACGTGGCTGCACGATCCGTTACAGCCATGCGGATAAGATGCCTGTCATCTCGACTGCTAGTGATAAGAGGCCGTTGGGATCCGTATTACCCTCCTGAGTCCACTGTTTCCATATTCTGCTAACAGTCATTGGATCTCGACCCATGCGTGCAGCAATGTCGCGATACGATAAACCGCAATCGCGATAGGCTTCAACCCGACCTTTATCAAAGTCGGAAACGTGATGGTACGCATTCCTCCTCCTTACACGAGGCATCACAACAACGTTTTACCAGGCAACGCCGGTCAACTGCTGTTTGTGTGTGAGAAATCGGTTTGGAAACTTTCCTCATGTCAGCACTTTGTAGGTGTCACCACTGGCGCTAATCTTGTGTGAATGCTCTGAAAAGCTAATCATTTGCATATCACAGCATCTTCTTTCTGTCGGTTAAATTTCGCGTCTGTAGGACGTCATCTTCGTGGTGTAGGAGTTTTAATGGCCAGTAGTGTATTATTTTTCTTATCGACGGTAACACCTGTCTCGTATTTTGTTACTAGGAGACTGTAGGTTAGAGGAAGACGACCCTAACGTAGGTGACCTACGAGTTGGCCGTGGTGTCCGCGAGCACAGCAGGCGGCTACGGTCCGGCCCGTGGAGCCGGTGTCTGCGTGCAGCGATTAGCGGCCGGCGTCAACCTCAGCGCCGGCAGGCAGGCGGCGACGTCCGCTGGCCGGCGCCCTCCTGGCGGGCAGAGTGGATTAGAATCAGCTCAAGTGGCCGGGCTGCAGGATGTACAGCCGCGCCACGGCCTCTGCAGCCGCCGCTTCGGCGCGCGGGGACCCAAGAGTGACGGCACTGTACTCACGCCGAACCCGAGTCGATCGATCCGAAAAACCAGTACGGGTATCATACGAGTGAGGGGAAATGAGGATATAGTGCGCACTTAAGGTGGGTAGGACGTCATACCAGCCGACTTGGAGCAGGAGGGGCACCACAGGGCATTTTAATTTCCACTCTCTATACTTTTACAAGTAAATTCATAAAAATTTGTCAGCATGACCAACAAGGATTCAAGATTCACACTCGTAGCAGCGGAAGTTCAAAAACATAACAAAATATTTTTTTTACATGTGAAATTTCATCATTTTTTCACTTACTATTGGCTGTATTTGTTGCTGTAGGTACACTTTTCTTCTTAAGTAAGAGAGACTGCTCGATGAATTTTGCACAGCTTAGAAACTATATTTACAGGTGTCTGAAACTCTAGAATGTATTTAATTAATGAAAAAATGAATGAGCTGTTAGGTATTAAACTTTATGTTTAGAAAAAATCAAATTTTGTAGTTAATTATCTCAATTTTTACCACAGTTTTTCATAGATTTGGAAAATTCTAGAGTTTCATACACCTGTAAGTATGGTTTGTATGCTGTGCAAAATTCATCAAATAATCTCTCTTACTTGTGAAGAAAAATGTACCTATAGCAACAAATGCAGCCAACAGTAAGTGAAGAAATGAAAAATTTCATGTCTAAAAAAAATTTATTTTTTATGTTTTTACACTTCCACTATTATGAGTGTGAATCCTGAATCCTTCCTTGTCATGCTGACAAAGTTTTATGAATTTATTTTTAAAAGTATATACAGTAGAAAATAAAATGTCCTGTGGTGCCTCTCCTGCTCCAAGTAGGCCCGTTTGACGTCCTACCCCCTTAAGAAAAAATAATTCATTTGTCACTTAGATGCTACTGTACATAAGATCGCGGTGATTTCTCTAATTCTACAATACTAAATAAATCAAAACATGGAAACAGTAGAAAGAAATTGCACTGAAAATATCAGACCGTTGCGACTGCACATTATTCCCCAGCCCAGAGCGTAATTATCCTCGGTGGTTGGGGAATTGTGATCTCGAGAAAGGAAGCCTATACTATACATGACTGAAAACAATTCCCACTTGAAATATATCTGTTTCCTTTATGGAATTAGAACAATGAAATGAACTTAAACACTAATATGAAGTATGTAGTCACTTTAACTTCCAAATGCCAACACTGTTTAGAATGCTAAATTCTTGATTAAACGATAACAATAAAAATATTCTTGGTGTGTCCTCTCCAGTACGTGCAGCACGATTCCAAGCAGGTCACCCAACAAACTTGTGCCACAGATCTTTGTCATCATCTGACTCTCCACAGATGAAACATAACCCACTAGCAAAACCGGCAATTCATTAAAGGGCATTGTAACATTGGAAGGATTTGATTTCTAAATACACTCTAAGGGCAAAAAAGACACACCACTTGGCCATTGCCTGACTCGGACGGAGATCGGTAGCTTTGATGAACATGTACGGACAGACAAATGATTACAGTTTTAAAAAAACTTGGATGATATGTAGACAGCAAACTGAAGAAGTCAGTAACGTGATGGTCCACTTCTGGCCCTTTTACCAGCAGTTATCCTGTATGGCATAGACTGATAGAGTTGTTCGACGCACTGCTGAGGAATATTTTGCAAAAATTCCGATGTAGCTGGAGAGCACTGTCCATAAAGCTCCAATCCTTCCTAATTAGTGGGAGATCCGGCGCCCTTGCTGGCCAAGATAGGGTTTGGTAAGAACGAAGATAAGCAGTAGAAACTATAGTCGTGCATAAGCGGGCATTCTCTTGCTGAAATGCATGTCCAAGGCTGCTTGCCATTAAGATAAACAAAACGAGGAGTAGAATATCATCGTCGCACTGTTGTGCTGTAAGCCTGCCGCGGATGACCACCAAAGGGGAAGACAAGAAACTGCGCTCCAGACAAGCACTGATGGATGTTTGACAGACAATTTCGTGTTCTACCACTGTTCTGGACGTCTCGGGACATTGAGGCTCAGTTGGAAGCGAGATTAATCACTGAAGACAATTCTCTTCCAATAAGTGAGATTACAGGCTCAAGATGTGCCTAGAGACGTCCCAGGTCCGGCGGGGTACCAACCTGATTGTCGCATGCCATACGGCCATACAACCAGGAGTAAAGGGCTGGGTTACCATTTCTTTTCATAGCAGAACCACTTTGGTTGTCGTACTCAAGAGGTTCTACTACTTTGTGTTTGCCAAACCCGGATCTCTCCCCAACTTTTACAGCATTATGGGCACGGTCTTAAAACCATCTCGATATTTTGACGATCTAAAGCACCAATTGGACAGAATGTGGCACTATATCCTTCAGGAATACATCAAGCTCATTCATTGAAAAGCAGAATAAATGCTTGCATAAGATCAACACGCTATTGACTTGCTCAGTTAGTTGAAGCTCTTTGTCTCGAATAAATCATCAAAGTTTTCTGTAAACAGTTTATGATATTGCTGAGCAACAGCCATAAAACAATCTTTAGATGAACACTTCGCCATTTGAGTGCATTGTTTTTTATTTAATTACGACCCAGATTCCGGCCTTTTAAGCCATTTTCAAGTGACTGAGTTTATGTTATTAACATATATTGCAGGACATAAAGCTCAAAATTGGCCATAAATTAAGAAAAATATTTGCTCTCCACGAAATGCCAGATGTAAAAATCAACACCTTGTAGAAAAGTCATTAAATAATAGTGGGAGCACGTCGTATTTAATAAAAATCGTAAACCTGTTCTCATTAAATATGACGTGTTCCCACTATTATTTACTGATAGTTTCACAAGATTATTATTTTACATCTGGCATTTCATGGGGAGCGAATATTTTTCTTAATTTATGCCCAATTTTGAGCATGATGTTCTGCACTATACGGTAATGACATAAGCTCAGTCACTTGAAAATGGTATTAAATGTCGAAACCTAGGTATTAATTAAATATACAACAATACAGCCAAATGCCTGTGTGTTCATTTTAAAAAAATCTCCAGTTGTAGTCATGTGTTTGTCTGTACATGTACATCAAATCTACCGATTTTCTTCCCATTCGGATAAGACCTTCATGGTGCGTTGCTTATTTTCTTACGTATTTACTTTATCTTAGAGCGTAAAACAGTTTAACATACCAAATGTGACTGCGTTAGTACGTAATAATGCGGTAACGGTGCTCCCAAAGCTAATAGTTGCACATCGACTGAAAAGGAAGCTGAAAGAAACTGAAATGAAGAAGAAAGAAAAGAAACAACGAACTGGAAAGACAACGATGGGAAAGTTGTATGTGCCTGCCTAACTGAGCAGGTGGAAAAGAATAAAACCAGTAGTAGAGAGGAAACATCTTAATCATAGGACGCATCGGATATTTCCAGCAGCGGCCGGCCGTTGTGGCCGAGTGGTTCTAGGCGCTTCAGTCTGGAACCGCGCGACCGCTACGGTCGCAGGTTCGAATCCTGCCTCGGGCATGGATGAGTGTGACGTCCTTAGGTAAGTTAGGTTTAAGTAGTTCTAAGTCTAGGGGACTGATGACCTTAGATGTTAAGTCTCAGCGCTCAGAGCCATTTGAACAATTTTGTTTCCTGCAGCAGCCAGTAATCGTCATCATCCCAAATGCTGGAAACATACGTTATCTCCAAAGCCTCTGGCTAACATCCTTACATCTGGTTTTCTTTTCCTCCTTTCCTCGCTGCTCAGTAAAGTACAGCTTTCTCACTCTCCTTCTGTATGCAGTTTTGTTGTGTCTTTTCATTCTTCACTCTCTTCTTCATTTCACCTTCTTCCAACTTTCTCTTCTCTTGTAACTCACGATCACCACAGTTTTATATACTAACGTAATCAGATTCTGTATGAGCAAGCAAATCCTTGCACTAATACAATGAATTACATGTTTTGATAATATACTGAGGTAAACGTAAGTCAGTAACAACTGTAAGCTTACCTTCCTATTATATATCTGCTGAAAACAACAAGACACTTGCCTGTCTCATTTATCTCTCACCCACACATTACGCAACTAAAATGGCCTCTGTCTTTTTGTTCCAGTTTCTTACTTGCAGAAAAGGACAGCAGTAGTCGCAAGTCTACATGTTTACCGCAAGATTCAAATACTGAATGTGTAAGATTACCAGCTGATCGCAATTACGCAGCTCTGTCTTGTAAGAGACCCTAGTAGGCCGTCAGGAGGAGAATTCGTTGTGGAGACAGTAGACTCGTTGTCTGAAGAACAGCGTTTGATGCCCCGTATAACGTAACACTTATAAATCACTGTCACAGACAGGTGCCGCATTTGCTGATCCAGAGACGCCTCCGATTTCTTGTACTACTTTTCTCGTATTCTTTCTGGATCAAAGTAGTGTCCCTTGTTCGTGAACCGTTCGGTTGTGATTTTTACTTTTATGTCTCTATGTATCGTCTATAACACGTCACTCTTTGACAGAGAGGATCGAGTTCAAAGATAGGGCTTGCTGCCTACGGATGACTAATCAGCGGTAGGAAAAGTCATCAAAATAAATGATACGTTTCAAAATACTGTAAAATTAGCTATGGAGAAATTCAGAGCTCTGTCTTAGACCCTTTGCAATTACAGGCATTTATAAAAAAAATTTACTACACCACTTATCTGTTGCAGAGACGGTGTTCTTCGCGGATATACTAGCATTTTTATTTAAGGACGGCAGGTGTCTCCGCCATCAGCAGAAGAAGTTTAAGGAGAATCGAATGTTTGCAAATGAGAAAAAAACGGTATGGATGATGTTAGAGATGTAAGAGCAAAAGCCGAACAAGTAAAGTCAGATATTTATTGGGCTGTTGCACTGAACAAACATCTTACGCTACGTTTCTAAGAGTTAGTTAGATAGTAATTTCAGGTGTAACTAACATGTTAAATTACTGAACAAAACGTTTAGTAAATACTGTTATGCTTGGAATGCTGTAACACTGGAACAGTACAACTGCTTGAAGCGAAACTAGCGCTGTATCTTGTGTGAGCTACAGAGGGGAGCGAGTGTGCCGGGGCTTACCCCAGTTCACTGCTAGTAGCACCACGTCACCGTAACACGTCTGCACGTAGCGCACAAGTAATGAACCATAATTAATTATAAAATTAAAAGTCAAAATTTCCATTTCAAAATTTGTCAGCATATACTTTTATTTAATAACGTTTTAGATATCAAATCTTAAAGTAATGAAATCAATAGTTTCCATAAAAATACAGCTTTTAGAAAAACATAAGTGGCGCTAAATAATAAAGCTAGAGAGCTGGAACTTGGTTAGAATTTGCCTATGGACGTTATAAATAAGTGGTTGAGGTTTCAAAGCAAAAGAATAATCATAACAGCCAGAAGCCACGTTTTTAATGAAAATTCAAGGCGCTAAATTTCGAACTTATAAATGTAAAAATTTGTAAGACGCTAAAGTAAGTAAGACCTAAAAGTAATAACTAACAGACCACATGAAGCTACCTGTTATATTTTTTGAGAAATTTAATGAAAACCAAATTTCTAACTAAAATATTGATAGTAGATAAAGTAATTGTAATATTAAGAGTAGAAAATTTTGGATAAAGCACCTGATAAAACGTACCAAATAATAGAGCTATAGTAAATTTTAGAATCGTAGTATTAATAACAAACAATACAAGATCTATTAAAGGTACAGCTCAGAGGTAACGATCTACCATTAGTTTTAGTATAAAAATTCTAGGAACCAAAGTTTCTATTCATGCTAACTGAAACTTTCTCTGTGCTTTCAACCAACTTACCAGAATGCAGATGAAAATTAAGATGATTCTAAGTTAACTCATTACTTTGTTATTAAAGATTATGTGTCCGAGAAAGCGATCGTTCAGAGGCTGCAGCCGTGTGCATAAGGCAGATGACAACAGATGTTCCTTCGGCCGTTCGCTGCGGCACATATTTATATAAGCCCGACAAGCAGGAAAAAGGTTCAGACTTCTGCCGCCAGGGCCTACGCCAGTCGAAATCCTGGGAGAGCCTATCCCATGGAGTGGGACGCCGAAATACCAGGCTCACCTGGGAGCATCACATCCGTGATGTGCAAGGGAGAGCAATAGGACGCCTTCGCGCCCTGTATCCGCTGCTAAACCGGCAATCGTCGTGTCCACCGCAACGAGGCATCACGCTATACCTAACATTGGTCCGCCCACTGTTAGAGTACGCGGCCATGGTCTGGGGGGAAAGCCGCAGATACTCACATTGTGACTCTGCAGCGGATACAGAACCGAGCCCTGAAGACTGCTATGCATCTTCCGAGGCGCTTCTCGACGCGCCAACTCCACGAGGACACCAGGATCATGCCTCTCCGAGACAGGTTTCACACCATCGCCAACAAGTTCCACGAGAAAGCGGGACACTCCCGCAACCGGCTCATTCGAGGACTGGGCCAGCAATCTCACCACAGGCCAACCACGCGTTGGCCTGACCTTCTCAGGAATTAAGTTTTTACTAATCCCCCATCAGAATGTGTCTTTCTCATTTTCAGGTTACACCAGCAAGGACAAATCAACAAGAGTGGTAAGATATTTTTCTCTCCCCCATAGGAACCACAGGAATGACAAATTTTGTCCAAACTGCACCATCTCGAGCCAAGAAGAGGCTCGTCTTTTCAGCTTCATCGTCAGCGTCAGGAAAAAGGTTCACTTTGCACTCAGCCACTGTAACATCCGCATCTGTTAAACGTCGGATTGCGCTCTGCCTAGGATGACGTCAGAGACGGGCTGTGACAAAACGCGTATTTTCTGTAATAACTGTTAGTGAACCCGCGAGGACTATATACCGTCCTGGATCGCTTAGATATTGCTAAAGTAACTGTTAGTGTGCCGTCCGTGATAATTACAAATCCGCGTGGAAAGTTGTGAATATTAATTCCACTTTTGTGGTAAGCATTTGCACTTTAGAACCCATGTTTGCTAGACCGAATTTGTCTTGTTGTGATCCACTCCGCCACCTCTGAAAATATGGGAAGCAGTGAGCTGATAGTAGAAGAGATCTCACAACATCGAAGATGAAAAAGTGCTCATAGCTCTTAAGGTATGCATTTTAGAGGCCATCTTTACTAGACCTTTTCGCTTTTGATGATCGTTCCCGTCATATATATTGACCATTCCTCCTCGGACAACCTGTACACAAAAAATAAATTAATCTTTAGTGCATTTCTGCATTAACGAAGAATATAAAATCATAAAGTATATTTAAGGAGGAGTTAAAATTTTTCTAGTGAAAATTACTTTCTATAGCACTGAGGAACACAAGAATACGTACGTTATTCGCCTTTAAACAGGTCTCCCACATCAGTCCAGGTAGTAGAGGTCCCAGAAAGCTGTTGAGGTGAGTTTGACTAGTGTTAACAATAACTGTGTGAATGAAATCACCCGTCTGAAGTGAGTAAGTAGACGAGTGTCAGTATATGTGGCGCCTTGTTTATATCATTGTGCAATATGATCAAATCATGAACAAATATTACTGTTATAGATATTTTTATCGGTCACTCGTCAATACTGTTCCTTCTCCAGGCAACTCATATGCGGGAGTCACTGCCGCACTTCGAGCACGCAGTAAACTGCAGTGTCTCTCACATATGGGAAGTCTCTGGTATTCTGTGAATATTAACAGTATGACCCTTTTGAGGAAGACTGTATTCTGAACTTCATGTGAGTGCTGACTTCAAATAATGAACTGAGATAACATGTCGGGTGGAACACACAGAGCAATAGCTACGTCTCGCACCAGTCTCTATTAAATCACAACAGAATCAAAACCCTTTCATCCGATTAACAGGTAATTTTACTTAGCAACATATAAAGTGCTGATGAAAAGTAATTTGGCAAGGTAAATACGAGTCTCATTTCAAATGTTCTGCATGCTGCAAGACAGAATTGAAGAAAATAATTCATTTTACAAAATACCTTTACAGGCTTTCAGTATAATCTCCGTTCCTATGACAGCTTCACGACATTTTGGCAACTCCTGTATTCCGGAAAAGGCACCTTTATTGTTGAGCTGATTACTCGCGCCACATCACTGGAAGCTTCGTTAACTATATCGAAACGTTTCAAACGCACTTGCTCCTTTAAATTTTGGAGACAAAAGTCGATTGGGCTTGTATCAGAACTGCATTGTGGATGGGGAAGTATTTCGTATCGATACACCTGGAGCGTTTCTCTCACTGGTAGGGCAGTATGCGGTACTGTATAATCGTGCAAAATAATGTCACTATAATCGGTTCATCATAAGAATAAACCTGATGTAAACATAGCACTATGTATTCTTCCGCGTTTGCTGAAATCTCATTGGATTTTCGTTTCACGTGGGTCTGCAGCCAAGCTGTCTCGAGTACTGTCAAGTACGATAATAAGGGCAGGTATCGTGCTGTGCGTTACACGCACATCTACTCAGCGGTAGTACGCGACAACAGATTTACCGGCGCATTTAACTTGGACAGTACTGGCTAGTCAGCTGGTACAGCTAGCCTGCAGTGACGTGGCCAGCTGCAGGTCACACGTAAAATGAGACGAGCAGAGGAGCAATACAGCTTCGAATGTGATTTAGTTTTTAAGCAGAATAATACACTGCAAATCTCCCACAATACGCTTCTTAGACGGCTAGATGAAAACCGCAACACGCTATCGTTTTTATCTAACGTAATATTGTAATTAAAAACTTGAACGATGAAAATTCCCGACTTAACCATAGGGTAATTTTTCTGCATAAGTTGTGTGTAACGTAGGAGAGTATTGAAGGATTTCACCGAATAGTTAGATATTGAAGTCACTGAAAGTATTACTTACAAAAAAATGGTTGAAATGGCTCTGAGCACTATGGGACTTAGTATCTGTGGTCATCAGTCCCCTAGAACTTAGAACTACTTAAACCTAACTAACCTAAGGACATCACACACATCCATGCCCGAGGCAGGATTCGAACCTGCGACCGTAGCAGTCACGCGGTTCCAGACTGAAGCGCCTAGAACCACACGGCCACACCGGCCGGCTATTACTTACAGTCAATCGTCTGGTAATGTCTTCCTTTTCCGAATCCGAGAAATAAATTTCAGTTCTGGAAGTGTCACCTGCTATGTTGATAACGAGCCTATCAACAACAGAAGCCACGAAGCCAACCAGGAGCAACATTTTCTCTTCTTTTATGACGAGCCGTTCTACATCCCGCCAGCGTTCGGCAGTGATGCGTGAAAAAGCTGTGTGCGTTAGTTCCAGTACGTCTGGCAGCTTAACAGTTTGTTTACTTCTCTGGCCAAATCCCGTAGCTTGGCTGCAGATCAGTTCTGTTGGGTTCATATGATAATGGTACAGTAGCGAATGTAAAAATGCAGCATTTGTATGACGTGCTCGATGCTGAGAAAATGATTGTTTTTCATGTTTCTACGATACTTATCTATGTGGTATAAGACGATGGACATAGTCCAGACAAAGGGGATTTCGTTTCTCATTTCTGCCTTAAAAAATTAAATTGTTATGTTTTCTTAATTTAAACAACTTTTATAAACCGGAACAGTCTTTAATAAAACATCGATAGTTAAGAATTTGTATTTGAAATGGAAGCAGGAATTTCGCGTCCAGTATGTAATTGGAAACAAGAAAACTTACATTATTCATAATAATGATGGTGAGTTTTATAATTACGAGATGTAGGTATTTCAAACCTGAACGACAAAAATGAAACGGTATGGGGGGGATTTCAATCAACACAGGAATACCAACGTGATGGTTACAGTCCATTACATTACGAACTGCGCTCCAAGTTCAATGTGGTTTTCATTATCAATTTCAGTATATACATTACCGAGAAAACTTCAAAGCCGATTATCTCCGTAAATTTAGGAAAAACGATAAGAACAGGTTGTTTCTCGGCACATTTTAACAGTGTTGCGCGCCTGTTTCACTACGAAACAGAAAGCAGCCTCGGCCACGTTCAAAACAATGGTTCTGAACACTATGGGCCTTTACTGCTGAGGTCATCAGTCCCCTAGAACGTAGAACTACTTAAACCTAACTAACCTCAGGAGATCACACACATCCATACGCGAGGCAGGATCGAACCTGCGACCGTAGCGGTCGCGCAGTTCCAGACTGTAGCGTCTAGAACCGCTCGGCCACTCTGGCCGTCTCCGCCACGTTCATTCTGCGCATTAACAGCGCGACATCAGAGTACACCGCTGCAGAGTCTGTGACTGTACACGATTTTTGAAATAAAAACTACGTAGCTAAAGCATGATTACGAAAAACGTTGATGGCTGTTAATACATTTGAATGTGTTACAATTTCATTTAACGTAACTTAGTAATAAGATATCTAATCCATAAGTGGGACCTACTTCCAAAAGCGTAACAACACCAGTGTACGTGTGCTACGGCTTATCACCAACTATCGCGTTTGTGTTTGTTTACATCAGGTTTATTCTTATGATGAACAGATTATAGCTGCAAGCATTTCAGACGTTGTTTGACGAATTATTGTGCGCCAAACATTTTGCACAAACAGGTTGAGACGGGTTTTACGATTAATCAAGGAAAACGCCAATTGGGAAACGGGGCCAATATTAGTTGGTTACTGTCGAGTTGCAATTTACAATTTCTTTATTGATTACTTCAACCATTGAAAGTAATTTCTCTGTCACTTGACCAGGAATAGATCCAAAAGGCTAGTAGGCATGAGTGCCTTTTCAAAACAATTTACCTTACAGTTAACGGCCAACCCATTTTACTTAAAACCGACTTTGATAAAACATTTGATAACAAATTGAAATTTTCCAAGTAATGAAATTAAAAACTGTACTTTACCGTTAATAGCCAAGCCATTTTACTTAAAACAGACTTTGATAAAGCATTTAGTAACAAAATCAAAACTTTCCATGTAATGAAACAAATAAAACCACCAATTTGCATACAATTTCGTTACCGAACATGTATGGAGCCAACTTCTTTTAAACTTTAGCACAACAAGATATTAAATTACAAGGGCACGTTGACAGGGAGGCAGACCTAGCATTTTCAAAGGGTGCCAAGTAGGTTAAAACAATCAAAGTAAAGATACAGTCATTCACCTTGTACAATAACTAACAATTTTAAAGCCACGTAATTTTAAAAACCCTCCAATGAAAGGCAAACTTAATCTTTTTAAACAGTGGCCAAAAAACAATCAGAGTAAAATACAACCATTTAACATTTTACAATAACTAACAACTTTAATAGCATGTCCCGCCACCAAAATGTCCTGGGATAGAAATAATTAACCGACCGGTTGTAAGGGCGGCCACAATTGTTTCTCGAAGGATGCTCAGGGTAGAAGCGGACTAACAGACTCACAACACCTCACATTCAGCAATCACATCGACCTCACGCGAGGCCAGGGGGCCGGCCGAAGTGGCCGTGCGGTTAAAGGCGCTGCAGTCTGGAACCGCAAGACCGCTACGGTCGCAGGTTCGAATCCTGCCTCGGGCATGGATGTTTGTGATGTCCTTAGCTTAGTTAGGTTTCACTAGTTCTAAGTTCTAGGGGACTAATGACCTCAGCAGTTGAGTCCCATAGTGCTCAGAGCCATTTGAGGCCAGGGGAAGAGGAGGAATCAAATCAGGAACCATAATCCCTGCCCAAAAATACACTTCCTACAGGGCAGTACTAATAAGAAGCGGAAAAGAGCACCGTCTATAAATACACCGGCGACAGGGACAGGAAACCCGAACGCAGGAGGCCACAAGGTAGAAAGACGTTGGTTGCACAAACCAAAATTCTTCAATTAACGTCTAAACGTTTAACCAACTTAACTTGTAGTTTATCAGAGAAACAGCAGGTGAACTCCGATGCAAAGGTTCCTCACACCCGACCGTGTACACGTCGGCAGCGTACCCGACTGGGCACAGTCACGCAGCCATGCGCTCACCGGAGCCCTCGTCTCCTCTGCATCCACGGCTGCGAAGTACCACTCCTCAGGCGAATTACTAGTCCATCATTCCCCCTCCAGACGGAAAATTTAAATACATCCGTTGCCGCTTCCACCAAGTAGTCACTCGGAACCACAGCTGTGGCTCCCGGGTGCTCACAGCAAGAGCTTACAGCCTTGTCCCGTCAACTCGTCCCACTCGTCTCGCACCGCCAGGATAGACCATGCGGCTTCTCGGAACAGCCAACTCTCCACCGCCGCGCCACACCACGGTCTCATTCACGGTCCATTCTTTAATACCGATTTTAAAAACCAACCGACCGACTCGTCACCGCTAGGCAACCAACCGGCCATCCCCCCAAAGATCTTATTCCCTTACACAAGGCTAACAGGAAGCAACGACACGAAGATCGGTAAGACCAGACACGCCAGAGGGGAATCTCAACAGAATCGTACGCAGCATAACGTTAAATATGAAAGAATCAATTAACGATGGAATGGAAGGACTCAGAACAATCTTTACAGCGAGATATATGTTGAGAGCCAACACACGGCTCACAGATTGTAGTAGGCACCTGTTAAGGTCGTCCCCTGCGTTGTACTGTTTGTAACTATTACTCTGGTTGGAGCTATGAGCCGGCCACGGTGGCCGAGCGCTTCTAAGCGCTTCAGTCTGGAACCACGCGGTTTCTACGGTCGCTGGTAGAATCCTGCTTCGGGCATGGATGTGTGTTATGTCCTAGGTTAGTTAGGTTTACTTAGTTCTAAGTTTAGGGGACTGATGACCTCAGATGTTAAGTCCCATAGTTCTTGGCGCCATTTGAACCATTTTGTAGCTATGAATCTATTCGTGTAATATTCAAAGATCATCATCAGTTTCACCTTTAATATTTGGTGGTGGAATTTTTTCTGGCTTGGAGAGTAGGAATTTTTCTATTGTGACGACTGAGAATTCAGTTCCCGCTCAAAACCTCATACTAAGATTTCATGAAATTCAGTAATTTTCAGAATATACTCTCTTTCTGTTCGATAACGCTGAAGCATTTCTTCTGCGATTGTTTTACGGTGTGCTTTCTGCTCTTCACTCAGATCATGCGGAACCCATCTGGCAGCAAATTTTCTTATTTTTAACTTTTCAGTTACGATGCTGTAAACTAGTGTGACAGGTATTCTTGCCACGCGTGCGATTTCCTCACATGTTTTCCGTCGATCTTCCCTGAAAAGTCATTAAATTAATGTCAGAAGTGTAAACTGTTGCAGCTGATCCCTTCCTAGTATTGTGTTGTCCTCAGTGCTTACCCTCCCTTCTCGGAAACAAACAGACCACCGTGATACTGTGCTACGGTACACTACGCTATTCCTACATACCTCTCTCAAAGCGTTGTAAATTTCCTTTGGTTCTTTCCACGTAAGGGTTAGATTTTGATGTAGGAGCGCTGTTCACTACATGTAATCCGACGTGGCTTGGTTGCAGCTTCCATTTTAAAACTTAATTACTCACGACACAGCCAAGCGCACTAGCAGACACATATACGACCGTCACGCGTAAAGCGTCGCACGCAGTTGACATGAATTTCAACTTGGTCACGCCACCGTAATGGTCGCTCATGCGAAGTGCCCAGGACTTTTAAAATTACCCTCGTATTTCTTACATAAATCTCTAGTGTGTGTGTGTGTGTGTGTGTGTGTGTGTGTGTGCGTGTGTGTGTGCATGTGTGTTCAAAAGGAAGAAAGACAGAGAAGGAAAGAGATGACCGTGATGATGATATTGTGTTTCTAAAGTCAGGGTAAATTACCAGAGTAGACACGAAATATGTTTCGCAGTAAGCAGGAACTCTAAAACGTAGAAGGAACTCGACCTTTAAAAATGAATTACGTTTAAAATATAATCGCGCTTCGCGAGCACGGTTTACAAACACTCGGCGCTTGAGTAATTTCAGCGAAAAATTTGACATACAAACAGTGGAGCGGTTCTCGAGCGCGCTTTAAAAACTGGGTCCGCTTTATTCGCGCCGCTGTCACTCATTATTATTTGCGACACGCACGGATCAGCCCTTTGCGCTATATGTATATATATAAATATGCACCCAGCGTTTGTGAATAGCGTTAGATATCCTACAGCCCACTCCAATTAGGCTGGGCCGATTATTAAACTATTCGCCCATGCAAAATTTAGTGTGCACGGGATGCACACTAATATAAACTCGTACCTTTTTACCGCTGAACAAATAAAGCAGCGGGGAACTGCAAAGGGTCTCACAGGCAGTGCGCGGATCTCACTGGCCGCTGAGGACGTCAGGAAAATTTTCTCGTATTCCTGTATTGCTATCAACAGAGTGTGTGCCAACAGATGTATTCTTTTTATTTTGACATGAGTTCAATACAATAATACAGCTTCTAGGACAGAAAAAGTAACGTACACCAACGTTTTTATGTTCTACAAACGTACTTGTTTCTAAAGGGGTTGTGAGAATCTTTTTAAATGGCAGAGTAACTGAAGGACAGGACATTAAGTTTTGCTACAGACTATTTCTGTAGACATAAACTCTGCAAGCCCGTTACAATGCTTACTGAAGGTCAAGTTCTCTCCTATTCGAGTAATAAGCGAGGAAATTGTGACTGTCTACATGCCACGGCAGATGTCATACACATTATGTCTATGAACGCCTTAATTCAAATTCTTCCTGTACTGTCTCTACTACGTGTTCTAATACCCCTAACTGGTTAACATAGTTTCTTTTGCGATGGGCGTTTTTTCAACTCTGGGAAAATGTTTAATGGATACATGATACTGGAAAAACCCTAATGTATGTGGTCGGAGGCTTTCCCTGCGTATCGGTTGTTTCCAGGGCTCTCGGGTGTCGAGCCGGATGCGATCGTTGAAATCCCACGATATTTCGGCGAATAGCCTTTCCGCCATCATCATGTGGTTCTGATGGAATGGTCTGTTGAGGCTGACGTTGACGCTGAAAAGACGAGCCTGTCCTTGGCTCGAGATGGTGCTGTTTAGACAATATTGCCAATCCTGCGGTTCCTAGGGGTGAGAGAATTGATATTACCATTCCTGTTGACTTGTCCTTGCTGGTGGAGCCTGTAAAAGGGAGATAAGTAAAACTTAATCCCTCAGAAGGTCAGGCCAACGCGTAGTTGGCCTGTGATGAGGTTGTTAGCCCAGTCCTCGGATGGGTCGGTTGCGGGAATGACCCGATTTGTCGTGGAACTTCTTGGCAATGGCGCGAATCCTATCTCGGAGAAGCAGGATCCCAGTGTTCTCGTGGAGTTGGCGCGTCGAATAGCGGCTCGGAAGATGCGTGGCAGTTTTCAGGGCGCGATTCTGTATCAGCTGCAGAGTCACAATGTGAACATCTGCGGCTTTCCCTCGGACCACGGCTGCATATTCTAACAGTGGGCGGAGCAATGTTAGGTAAAGCGTGATGCCGTGTTGCGGTGGCAATGACGACTGCGGGTATAGCAGCGGATACAGGGCGCGAAGGGATCCTATTGCTCTCCCTTTGACATAATGGATGTGATGCTTCCAGGTGAGCCTGCGGTCTAGGGTGACCCCTAGGTATTTCGCCGTCCCACTCCATGGGGAGTTGTAGACACTTGTGAGAAGCGACACTTGTGAGAAACTGGAATGTGGCGACACTTGTGAGAAATCCGGGATGCTAAGGGACCGCCACAGGGTGTGTCGCAAATGCTGCGCCACTACCTGCTCGGCCACTACCTGCTGCCGCTTGCTGTGACAGCGCTTGGTTTGTGCCGGCCCGGGCAGCTGCCGAGGGACAGTCACACTCGTCCAGTGCAGCCAGGTTACATTATTTCAGAATTTTTTTGGGCAAGGAAGAGTAAGTCAAATTAGAGATCGGAGCTGATTTTGCCCTCTCGATATCATTTCAACCATTAGTTGCAGCACAGTTATGCGTAAGACCTTTTTGGAATTTTTGTTCTTATTAATCTTACGTAGGGTATATTTTCGCTCAACCTCATACTTAACGATGTATTTTACAGAAACTACAGAAACCGAAAATGTTTTCCATCTTTCAACCCCTCACTCAAAATTTGATATGACAGGAGGGGCAAATGTACCATATATTAAGAGGAGTCAACTAAAGAATTTGGTTCTCGGTAGAAACTTTTTCTTTAATCATTTCGAAATAAACCTCAATTTTTCTGTACCACACAGGGAAGTGTACTGAGGTCTAATGTGAGTCCTGCTAGCATTTAGCGTTAAGGAATGCAATTTATGTACTGAAACAAGATGTATTCATCGTCCATTCAAACAGACATTGTTTCTAAAATTCTCTACACAAAAATGCTGCTTGTGATTGTTAGAAAAGCTATGACTTTTCAGACTTCATTAGTGAATCTTTCACAATTTGCAAGAGACATTTAGCCGACTTTGTGTCGTTTCCAGGGAACACAACGAGGAGGTAGTCCCTCTTAGTCCCTTATTATATTTATTTACAATATTTACAGGATGATTATTTATTTACAATTTTTACAATATGGCTATCGGCGTGAACTGAACCCCCTTTCAATATTTGCAAGTGTTGCTGTAGCTTCAGCCATTTCCTTTTCATTGTAATTTCTGTGCATAAGCCTCGCAAGTAAGAAATGATTTTATATTGTCGTCAACTTGGAGTCTTGTAAGGGTCTTAGAAACTATATCATCTGTCTTAATTGCGGACTTCTTTCTTCTTTTACCACCTAGATTTAAAACTAGTCGGTGCCCATTATACTCTGCTTCTTCTCTGAGAATTTTTACTAAGGAGTAAAAATTTGGATGAACCTACAAATTAATGTATTTATCTTACGATTCAATCCTTCTGAAACATTGTTGGTGCGGTGATGCCTTCCTGCGCAGTTATATACAGAGTGAGTCACCTAACGTTACCGCTGGATATATTTCGTAAACCACATCAAATACCGACGAACCGATTCCACAGACCGAACGTGAGGAGAGGGGCTAGTGTAATTGTTTAATACAAACCATACAAAAATCCACGGAAGTATGTTTTTTAACACAAACCTACGTTTTTTTAAATGGAACCACGTTAGTTTTGTTAGCAAATCTGAACATATGAACAAATACGTAATCAGTGCCGTTTGTTGCATTGTAAAATGTTAATTACATCCGGAGATATTGTAACCTAGAGTTGACGCTTGAGTAC
Organism: Schistocerca serialis cubense; assembly: GCF_023864345.2. Taxonomy (NCBI): domain Eukaryota; kingdom Metazoa; phylum Arthropoda; class Insecta; order Orthoptera; family Acrididae; genus Schistocerca; species Schistocerca serialis. Next base: position 600,253,678 of record NC_064643.1, read on the forward strand.
CACTCCTCCGCTGTTCGATCGTGTGTATCGGAGAGCACTGTAACATACATCGCGTTTCTACAGAATGATCTGCCAACGTTGCTCGAAAATGTCCCACTGGAAACGCGTCGACGTATGTGGTATCAGCATGAAGGTGCAATTGCACATTCCGCAATTAACACTAGGCTGACCCTTGACAGGATGTTCGACGGGCGTTTCATAGGACGTGGACGACGCATAAACTGGCCAGCCCGTTCTCCTGATCTTACGCCTCTGGACTTCTTTCTGTGGAGTACGTTGTACCGTGATGTGCCTACAACCCCAGAGGATATGAAACATCGTATTGTGGCAGCCTGCGGCGACATTACACCAGATGTACTGCGGTATGTACGACATTCATTACGCCAGAGATTGCAATTGTGTGCAGTAAATGATGGCCACCACATTGAACATCTATTGGACTGACATGTCGTGACACACTCTATACCACTCCGTAATTGAAAACGGAAACCACGTACGTGTACCTCACCCCTCATGGTAATGTACATGTGCGTCAGTGAAAAAGGCCAATAAAAAGGTGTTAGCATGTGGACGCAATGTGCTGTTCCAGTCTCTTCTGTACCTATGGTCCATCACCGTTCCCTTTGGATCCCTACGTAATTCGGTGCTCTCCGATACACACGATCGAACAGCAGAGGAGTGGTACTCAAGCGTCAACTTTAGGTTACAATATCTCCGGATGTAATTAACATTTTACAATGCAACAAACGGCACTGATTACGTATTTGTTCATATGTTCAGATGTGCTAACAAAACTAACGGGGTTCTATTTAAAAAAACGTAGGTTTGTGTTAAAAAAACATACTTCCGTGCATTTTTTTATGGTTTGTATTAAACAATTACACTAGCCCCTCTCCTCACGTTCGGTCTGTGGAATCGGTTCGTCAGTATTTGATGTGGTTTACGAAATATATCCAGCGGTAACGTTAGGTGACTCACCCTGTATATCTCTTGGCATGTCTTCATTATCGAGCCATTGTTCAACAAAATAATCGTGAAAATCCTGCAGTTTTTCATTATCTGGCGTGCTCTCCTGAATACATAGCCACCCATCATATAACATGTCCGGGGAAATGTGAGCCAAAGCGGAACACAATCTTATGTGAAAACGAATTTCTTTGTTTTCGTTTTCCCTGTAGGCAGCAACAAGGCCGCAATTCCTCACTTGCCTCCACAAGCACTGACTGAAATGGTAGTTGCAGCCATTAATCTTTGCATCAGGAAACAAATGTGTTACTGATTGGATGATTGCAGCTTCAAAATCCATCATGATAGCTGTAGGATTCCATCTAGGTACGTTGCTCTCAACAGCTGTGAAAAAGCAATCGTACGTATCTCGCTCTTTATTGGGTAGCAAGGCGTACACGGATGGAACTGGAACTGTGTTTGTTTCCTCCTCAGAACTAGAAATATCAGCATGAACAATAAATAACTGTCCAAACTGCTTGCTGGAGCCTTTGAACATTCCATCGACAAAGAACGAATTGCAGTCTTTTAAACAGGATTTTCCCCTTTCGCTGGCGAACACCAATATCCTATCATTTGGTCCTCTGTCGTCATCTGCAAGTACAAATTTGCTCCCATAATTCATTAGCAAGTGATGTTCTTGCAGAAATATTTCTGCAGCATCGGTCGGATCTTGTGTGGATCCCATGCTTTTTGCCTGATGCGTTGCAGCGATCGTTTTGCACTCCTATGTCATGGCAGTGATGTGACGATGCAGTACTGAGCTGCGGTGTGCTACCTGTTTGGTGTCCCTGTAGACCGCCCGCTACCTGTTCGGCCAGGTCTCCTCACAAATGTCGCTCCTCACAACTGTCGCTCCTCTCAAGTGTCGCAACCCCCTCCATGGGAGAGGTTCTCCCAGGGTTTCGACTGGCGTAAGCCCTGGCGGCAGAAGTCTTCAGGTGAAGACAACTGCCTGGCTCTTCGTGGCGCTGAATTTCAGACGCGTTTTGTTGCCCATGAGCCCAAGATATCACACCCGCGTTGGAGGCTGTTTCTCAGCACTTGGGCGTTCATGCTACGAGTGAACAGGGCTGTACCATCCGCGTACAGCACCAGTTCAACTCCTGCCACTTTCGGGGCGTCGGCAGTGTACAGGGGGTACAGCGAGGGGCCGAATACCAACCCCTGCGGCACTTCTGCACGTATCTGCCGGGCTGTGGACGTACCGTCGTCGGCCCTCACGTGGGAGGTTCGCTCAGAGAGGTACGACCGCAGTAGCGTCATGTGGGACGTCGGTATCCGTTGTTGAAAGAGTTTGAACTCGAGACCGCCGTGCCACTCCGAGTCAAACGATCGGGAGACGTCCCTTGTTTCCGGAGCCCTCATCGCCGGTTTTACCACCCGCAGGAGCTGGTGGGAAGTGACATGCTCTTCTCGGAACCCAAACTCTTCGTCCGGGATGATGCCCTCCTGGGTGACGTGCCGCATCAGTCTTCTCGCTTACAGTCTCTCGAAAACCTTCGAGAGGGAAGGGAGCAGGCTGATGGGTCGGTAGCTGGATGCCTCGCGTGGGTCCTTTCAGAATGGCCACAACCTCCGCGTGTTTGCACGCAGAGGGGTAGACACTTGATCGGAGGATCTCGTTGAAAACATCGGAAAGTTGCCGGTGTAATCCCGGCGGAAGGCTCTTCAGCAGGAGGCTTGTGACGCCATCTCTGCCTCCAGCCTTCTTGGGGATCAGCGAGTGAAGCTGCACAGCAAGCTAGATAACGTCGCCTTCCTCCTCTGCGGCCCGTAAGGCTGGCAGTTGCTCGTGGACCCGCCGTATTTGCTCCATGTCGATGACGTGGGCCACCGATGTGATGTTCGCGGCGAATGCGTCAGCCTTAGCGCTGGCTTTCGCGTCCGGGTCGCTGGGAAAGTCGTTCCCGACGTGTAAAGACGGTCTTCAGAATGAGATTTTCACTCTGCAGCGGAGTGTGCGCTGATACGAAACTTCCAGATTAAAACTCTCTGCCGGACTGAGACTCGAACTCGAGACCTTTGCCTTTCGCGGGCAAGTGCTCTACCACCTGAGCTATCCAAGCACGACTCATGCCCCGTCCTCACAGCATACCTCTGCCAGTACCTCGTCTCCTACCTTCCAAACCTTACAGAAGCGGACCTTGCAGAACTAGCACGCCTGAAAGAATGGATATTGCGGAGACGTGGCTTAGCCAAAGCCTGTGGGATATTCCCAGAACGAGATTTTCACTCTGCAGCGGAGTGTGCGCTGATATGAATCTTGGCAGATTAAAACTGTGTGGCGGACCGAGACTCGAACTCGGGACCTTTGCCTTTCGCGGGCATGTGCTGTACCATCTGACCTACCCAAACACGACTCACGCCACGTCCTCAAGGTTTGGAAGTTAGGAAGCGAGGTACTGGCAGAAGTAAAGTTGTGAGGCCAGGGCGTGAGTCGTGCTTCGGTAGTTCAGATGGTAGAGCGAAAGGCAAAGTTCCCGATTTCGAGTCTCGGTCCGGTACAGTTTTAATGTGCCAGGAAGTTTGCAAAGGCGGTATTCGCCATCTCCGGCGGAAGGAGTTTACCACCCTCCATGAACTACCATCCTCAGGATTGAGGTTAGACACAAAGTCTGTCCATTCCTGGCTCCGGTGTTGATCGACAGCTGCCTTAATTTCTCGCCTCATGTGGTTCAAGCAGCACTTCGTGTCTGGTTGGCGAGTGAGCTGCCATTCAAGAAACAGTCGTTTCTTCTTAGCGTCCAGAATAAGGCGCGGTAGATGTCGTGAGAAGCCTCGTGGCCCTTGGCTAAGTCTCGGCGTGGCTTCCTCTGCTGCTCGGAGTATTCTTCGAATGAAGAATGCTAGGGCGGTATCTGCCCCTACCTCTGCGGGGTTTGGCGCGTCCTCGAGCAGTTCGAGGAATTTCGCCCGAAAGCGCTCAGCGTCCAACCTGCGATGGTTCGGACGGCTCTCTGGAAGAAAAGCTCCGACCAAGTCGAGGCCAAAAATGACCGGTACTTGGTCGGAGGACAGGATGTTTCGCGTCTCGGCGGACACGAATTGCCCGATGCCCTTGAGAAAAGCAATATCGAGCACGTCTGTTGTCCCCGTAAAGGGAAGGTCATGGGGTCAAACGGCCCCACGGTGATCACGCTTTGACGGTAAACATAGCGGGAGGGGCGGCGCCCGCTGCTGTTGACAGTTTGCGAGTTCCATTCGCTGTGTTTCGCATTGAAATCCCCGGCAATGAAAGCCCGCCCCTCCAACGAAAGCAGAGCGTCGAAGTCGGCTCCGCCGAGTGGTCTGCCAGGCTGCCAGTACACCGACACGAAAAGAATCTTTCCGGCGGTGGTGTCGACGGCCACTCCTGTGGCCTCATGCGCATTAAGGGCCGGCCATTCAACCCGATGGAGGGGCAGTGACTTCTTCACGTAGATGGCAGTGGCGCATCCGTGGGTGGCTCTGTCATCTCAGTAGCAGCAAAAATTTGCTGCTCGCATGTCGACCCCGGGGGTTGAGGAAGGTCTCCTGCGCAAGACAGATGTCGAACGTTTCGTCCCGTAGGAATTGGTGAAATTCGCCCTGCTGTGGGTGGAGGCTCCTAGCGTTGAACGTGCAAATGGTTAACCCATAAATATGGTTGTTATCCATTTTAAGACTGGCTTCTCCCGGCGGTGGCTTGGAGTGCCGCCGTCACTGCTCCCACGAGTGCCGGAAGCTGAGTCGTCAGCTGGTTGATCGACCGCAGAAGCGCGGCCAGCTCGGTGGTGTCTCCCTTCGCCTCTTCGGGAAGGTTTGACTCCGTCGCGATGTTTCCTGTAGTCGGCAGCGGAGCGGCGTGCAACGAACGCCCTGCGCGTGCGGCAACCCTCCTTGCAGCCGCAGGCGACGGCAAGCGAGCTTCCTCGGCTGCAGGCGGCGCCGCCGGCGAGCACAAGATCTTCCCACGACGGCTGCCGGGGACACTCCACGGGGTGTTGCATCTCCAACCACCCTTCGCGACGCCGGGGACTGCGCAGACCGGGATCGGCGCCCGCAAATGGATTCTCGGCGGCCGCAATCGGATCGTCGGCTCCCGCAATCGGATTGTCGGCGGCCGCAGTCGGACCGTCGGCGCAGGGAATCGAAGCCCGACTGACGGACATAAATAACGCCGACAATGTGAAGATATACCACTCGGCACGCACGCGACGCACGGACGCACTTGTGCTGTGGCTGTCGAAGTGTGCGGACGCTCTGTGCTGAAGCTGCCGAGGCTAACCTCTGGCTTGTGATTTTGTAGCCATCGGTTGCGCGGGTTCACGCATTTAGCTACTCGCGTTTCGTGTTCTCGCTAACCAGCTTTTTCTCTCTTTCTTTCAGAGTCCACATCAGCCTGCAAGGGCCTTTAGGGACTCGTGCGGAAAAATCCACATGGCGTGACCGCACTCTCTGAGAAAGCAAAAACTGTCGTGTCTTTCTAAGGAGGCAAAGTTGTCGTGTTGGGGGTTACGACATGGAGGAGAAGCCGGAACGAGACGATCGCTCCGGCGAGACGCAGGGTGTGGCAGATAGTGGTCTAAGGGAAGTTTCCCGGACGACGGCAGCGTCTGGCCCCCCACCACCGACGAGGACGACGAGTGAGAGTGTTGCTCGCGTCCGCCGTACGGACGCGGAAATTTCCGCGAGCGAACGGCGCCGCGCCTGCACGCTCTCTGTGCCGAGACGACGCATCGAGCCGCCGATCCCCCTGAGAAAGGAGGAATTTGCCGCCGCCATCGCCATGCTGACTCCCGAGGAGAGTTGCATCTGCATGCAACGCCTGGCCATGGGAACCGACGTTGACAGGGTGGCGGTACTGACGAGAATCCGGTCTATGGTACCTGTGGGTCGCGACAGGCAATTATCTGTCGCAGTTGCCACGACAGCTGCCGCGCCAACAGACGCACCAGCCGTGGTGGCTACAGAAGCCGCCATCCCCTCACCAACGCCCAGGCCGAGGTCGAGTAAACCTCACGGAAGCGCCAAGCCGCGGCCGTAGCAGACACTCCCTCCCCCTTTCGCCAGGCGCAAGAAGAGGAGGGTACGCCGCAGGACGACGACCATATCGCCGAGGAAGCCTGACAAAGAAGGCTTCATCGAGCCCTCCCGGCGTCACACAGTGAGAGGCATGTCGTTTGGACCGGTGACGCCGGAACAGGTCGAGGCTGCAAACCGGTTTGCAGACCTACCGCAAGTAGCCGAGACCGACGGGGACGGGACCACGCCGACTACGGCGACGAAACCGCCCCGTCGTTCTAGCATTCTTCACCCGAAGAGTACTCCGAGCAGCGGAGGAAGCCACGCCGAGACACCGCCAAGGACCACAAGACTTCTCGCGACAGCTACCGCGCCCTATCCTGGATGCGATCACCGAGAAGACCCGACTGTTTCGTGAATGGCAGCTCATTCGCCAACCAGACTCGAAGCGCCGCTTGAACCGCATGAGACGGGAAATTAAGGCAGCAGTCGAGCAACACCGGAACCAGAAATGGGAAGACCATGTGTCTACCCTCAGTCCTGAGGATGGCAGTGCATGGAGGGTGGTAATGTCCTTCCTACGCCGGCGAAAGCGAATATCGCCGTTACAGGTCGGGAACGACTTCCCCAGCGACCCGGACACGAAAGCCAGCGCTCTGGCTGACGCACTCACAGCGAACTTCACACGGGTAGCCGACGTCATCGACATGGAGCACATACGACAGGTCCACGGGCAACTACCAACCTTCCGCGCCGCAAGGGTGGAAGGCGACGTTATCGAGCCGATAACGGGGGAGGAAGTTGCTGTGCAGCTTCACTCGCTGAAACCCAAGAAGGCTCCAGGCAGCGATGGCGTCACAAACCTCTTGCTGAAGAACCTTCCGCCGGTGCACCGGCAACTTGCCGATGTTTTCAACGAGATTCTCCGATCAAGTGTCTACCCCTCTGCGGAGGTCGTGGCCATTCTGAAATCTGGCGAGGATCCATGCTAGGCATCGAGCTACCGACCCATCAGCCTGCTCCCGTCCCTCTCGAAAGTTTTCGAGAGGCTGTACGCGAGAAGACTGATACGACACGTCACCCAGGAGGGCATCATCCCGGACGAGCAGTTCGGGTTCCGAGAAGAACATGCCACTTCCCACCAGCTCTTGTGGGTGGTAGAACCGGCGATTAGGGCACTGGAAACAAGGGAATTCTTTGGGGCAGTGTTCCTCGGCGTCTCCCGACCGTTTGACTCGGTGTGGCACGACGGTCTCGAGTTCAAACTCTTTGAACAAGGGATACCGACGTCTCAAATGACGCTGCTGCGGTCGTACCTGTCTGAACGAACCTTCCACGTGAGGGCTGGCGACGGTACGTCCACAGACCGGTAGATACGTGCAGGAGTGCCTCAGGGGTCGGTTCTCGGCCACTCGCTGTATTCCCTGTACACTGCCGACGCGCCGAAAGTGGCAGGAGGCGAACTTTCGCTGTACGCTGACGATACAGCCCTGTTCACTCGCAGCATGAACGCCCAAGTGCTGAGAAACCGCCTCCAACGCGGGTGCGACGCCTGGGGCTCATGGGCAAGAAAGTGGCGGCTGAAATTCAGCGCCACAAAGAGCCAGGCAGTCGTCTTCACCCGAAGACTTCTGCCGCCAGGGCTTACGCCGGTCGAAATCCTGGGAGAACCTATCCCATTGAGTGGGACGGCGAAATACCTAGGGGTTACCGTTACCGCAGGCTCACCTGGAAACATTACATCCGTGATGTGAAAGGGAGAGCAATAGGACGCCTTCGCGCCGTGTATCCGCTGCTAAACCCGCAGTCGTCATTGCCACCGCAACACGGCATCACGCTTTACCTAACATTGGTTCGCCCACTGTTAGAGTATGCGGCCGTGGTCTGGGGGAAAGCCCCAGATGCTCACATTTTGACTCTGCAGCGGATACAGGACTGTACCCTGAAGATTGCTATGCATCTTCCGAGGTGCTTTTCGACATGCCAGCTCCACGAGGACACCGGGATCCTGCCTCTCCGAGACAGGTTTCGCGCCATCGCCAGGAAGTTCTACGAGAAGACGGGACGCCCCCGCAAACGGCTCATCCGTGGACTGGGCCAACAACCTCATCACAGGCCAACCATGCGTTGTCCTGACCTGCTACGGGGTTAAATTTTAGTAATCCCTCAACAGAGTGTGTCTTTCTCTTTTTCAGGTTACACCAGATAGGACCAATCAACAAGAGTGGAAATATATATCTTTCTCTCTTTTACAGGAACCGCAAGAATGACAAAATTTATCTAAACTGCACCACCTCGAGACAAGGATAGGCTAGTATTTTCAGCGTCAGCGTCAGCGAAGATATACCATTCCATCAGAACCACCTGGTGATGGCGGAAAGGTTATTCGCCGAAATATCGTGTGACTTCAACGATCGCATCCGGCTGTACACCCGAAAGCCTTGGAAACAACTGTAATGTAATTTTATGTGTCTGCCTGATTCTCTACATTAGTCGCTCTATAGGCCACTACTGTGGCATTCATCTTTGCGCATACATGCACTAGTAAAACATAATGTATGCAACTGGAGCCGTTTCACACCTCACATTTAAAAATTCCCATCTTGAGGACAATGATCATTACTATTTTGTAATATCCTTGTCATTTGGAAGAGTGTATCACACGTTACGAAGTGAATATAAAGGGAAAAAAACGGAAAGTTGCGATCGCCCCCTAAGGAGACGTAGGCCAGTGGTAAAAGGATGAAAAATACATCCTTTCTTGTGTTCATCAGTCAGAAGCCCTACCCAGTAGTCTATTCTGCGAGGTCGATACATCACTTAGCATCTACTGCAACGTATATCCATTTGTTTAAACCCTCCCCCCCCCCCCCCCTGGACCCTCCAGCACACACACCTTCATCCATTTCCACGGTTATTTGATGCATCCAATTAATCATCAGAATTTTTCTACCTTATCACATTTTAAGAATTTATCTGAACTGTTTTTATGCATGTTTCACTCCGCAAGACTACACTGTAGATAAATCCCTTGCGAAAAGTCTTCGAAATATACTGACTTTAAGGGTATGACCTCCACAGTCGGTGGTGGAACTGGTTTCTCAGAGCTCAAGAAGCCAGTGGTGGCACCCAATCCTGCGAAATCGGTGTAGCAGTCAGCGCGGCGATATGACCCGCAGCCCAGCAGCCTGCGAGACAGTACTCGATTAGCAGTCATCGCTGGGCAATCTCCGGCGAGGTGTCTGCAGTCATCAACGATTTCAGTCTACAGCGAACATTCAGTTGTCTTCGACGCAGTCCTTCGGCAGAGTTCGTCTGTAACTAGCAACATCCATATGGGAATACTACGAGGGGCTTTTACACTACTGCCCATTAAAATTGCTACACCAAGAAGAAATGCAGATGATAAACGGGTATTCATTGGACAAATACACTCCTGGAAATTGAAATAAGAACACCGTGAATTCATTGTCCCAGGAAGGGGAAACTTTATTGACACATTCCTGGGGTCAGATACATCACATGATCACACTGACAGAACCGCAGGCACATAGACACAGGCAACAGAGCATGCTCAATGTCGGCACTAGTACAGTGTATATCAACCTTTCGCAGCAATGCAGGCTGCTATTCTCCCATGGAGACGATCGTAGAGATGCTGGATGTAGTCCTGTGGAACGGCTTGCCATGCCATTTCCACCTGGCGCCTCAGTTGGACCAGCGTTCGTACTGGACGTGCAGACCGCGTGAGACGACGCTTCATCCAGTCCCAAACATGCTCAATGGGGGACAGATCCGGAGATCTTGCTGGCCAGGGTAGTTGACTTACACCTTCTAGAGCACGTTGGGTGGCACGGGATACATGCGGACGTACATTGTCCTGTTGGAACAGCAAGTTCCCTTGCCGGTCTAGGAATGGTAGAACGATGGGTTCGATGACGGTTTGGATGTACCGTGCACTATTCAGTGTCCCCTCGACGATCACCAGTGGTGTACGGCCAGTGTAGGAGATCGCTCCCCACACCATGATGCCGGATGTTGGCCCTGTGTGCCTCGGTCGTATGCAGTCCTGATTGTGGCGCTCACCTGCACGGCGCCAAACACGCATACGACCATCATTGGCACCAAGGCAGAAGCGACTCTCATCGCTGAAGACGACACGTCTCCATTCGTCCCTCCATTCACGCCTGTCGCGACACCACTGGAGGCGGGCTGCACGATGTTGGGGCGTGAGCGGAAGACGGCCTAACGGTGTGCGGCACCGTAGCACAGTTTCATGGAGACGGTTCCGAATGGTCCTCGCCGATACCCCAGGAGCAACAGTGTCCCTAATTTGCTGGGAAGTGGCGGTGCGGTCCCCTACGGCACTGCGTAGGATCCTATGGTGTTGGCGTGCATCCGTGCGTCGCTGCGGTCCGGTCCCAGGTCGACGGGCACGTGCACCTTCCGCCGACCACTGGCGACAACATCGATGTACTGTGGAGACCTCACGCCCCACGTGTTGAGCAATTCGGCGGTACGTCCACCCGGCCTCCCGCATGCCCACTATACGCCCTCGCTCAAAGTCCGTCAACTGCACATACGGTTCACGTCCACGCTGTCGCGGCATGCTACCAGTGTTAAAGACTGCGATGGAGCTCCGTATGCCACGGCAAACTGGCTGACACTGACGGCGGCGGTGCACAAATGCTGCGCAGCTAGCGCCATTCGACGGCCAACACCGCGGTTCCTGGTGTGTCCGCTGTGCCGTGCGTGTGATTATTGCTTGTACAGCCCTCTCGCAGTGTCCGGAGCAAGTATGGTGGGTCTGACACACCGGTGTCAATGTGTTCTTTTTTCCATTTCCAGGAGTGTATATTATACTAGAACTTACATGTGATTACATTTTCACGCAATTTGGGTGCATAGATACTGAGAAATCATTACCCAGAACAACCGCCTCTGGCCGTAATAACGACCTTGATACGCCTGGGTATTGAGTTAAACAGAGCTTGGATGGTGTGTACAGGTACAGCTACCCACGCAGCTTCAACGCGATATCACAGTTCATCAAGAGTAGTGACTGGCGTATCGTGACGAGCCAATTGCTCGGCCACCATTGACCGGACGTTTTCAATTGGTGAGAGATCTGGAGAATGTGCTGGCAGCAGTGAAACATTTTCTGCATCCAGAAAGGCCTTACAGGACCTGCAACATGCGGTCGTGCATTATCCTGCTGAAATGTAGGGTTTCGCAGGGATAGAATTAAGGGTAGAACCACGGGTCGTAACACACCTGAAATGTAACGTCCACTGTTCAAAGTGCTGTCAATGGGAACAAGAGGTGACCGAGACGTGTAACCAATGGCACCTCATAGCATCACGCCAGGTGACCCGCTAGTATGGCGATGACGAGTACACGCTTCCAATGTGCGTTCACCACGATGTCGCAAAACACGGATGCGACCATCGTGATGCTGTAAACAGTACCAGGATTCATCCGAAAAAATGACATTTTGCCACTCGTGCACCCAGGTTCGTCGTTGAGTACACCTTCGCAGACGCTCCTGTCTGTGATGCAGCGTGAACGGTAACCGCAGCCATGGTCTCCGAGCCGATAGTCCATGCTGCTGCAAACGTCGTCGAACTGTTCGTGCAGATGGTTGTTGTCTTGCAAACGTCCCCATCCGTTGACTCAGTGATCGAGACGTGGCTGCACGATCCGTTACAGCCATGCGGATGAGATGCCTGTCATCTCGACCGCTAGGGATACGAGGCCGTTGGGATCCAGCACGGCGTTTCGTATTACGCTCTTGAACCCATCGATTCCATATTCTGCTAACAGTCATAGGATCTCGACCAACGCGAGCAGCAGTAAGATGCCTGTCATCTCGACCGCTAGGGATACGAGGCCGTTGGGATCCAGCACGGCGTTCCGTATTACCCTCCTGAACCCATCGATTCCATATTCTGCTAACAGTGATAGGATCTCGACCAACTCGAGCAGCAATGTCGCGATACGATAAACCGCAATCGCGATAGGCTAAAATCCGACCTTTATCAAAGTCGGAAACGTGATGGTGCGCATTTCTCCTGCTTACACGAGGCATCAAAACAACGTTTCACCAGGCAACGCCGGTCAGCTGCTGTTTGTGTATGAGAAATCAGTTGGAAACTTTCCTCATGTCAGCATGGTGTAGGTGTCGCCACCGGCGCCAACCTTGTGTGAATGCTCTGAAGAGCTAACCATTTGCATATCACAGCATCTCCTTCGTTTCATTAAAATTTTGCGTCTGTAGCACGTCATCTTGGTGGTGTAGTAATTTTAATAGCCAGTTGTGTAGTAAGTAAAGCCACACATTTTTCTGAAAGCAAGTAGGTTATATTTAGTATTCTAATACATCATATTGTTTCCAACTGTGCTTTTAAAATAATTTCTGTTCGGTGTGACGGTCTTACCTCACCTTACTTGGAGGGCTTGTGTGTCCGCATGGTAACTCTCTGCTGGACGACTTTTGACTCAACGCCGTGCTGCATCAGTAGCCTCTCCATCGCCCGCGTACTGCTTCCTGCGGAGTGCGTCCTTTGTTGAGCCATACAGGCAGAAGTCGCAAGATGTGAGACCCTTTCTGTAGGGAGGGTGGTGAAGAACAGTCGAATGAAGTTTTGTGAGCTCCTCTCGGATGCACAGACCTGTGTGAGGCCTTGCGTTGTCGTGGAGAAGTTTGCAGTTTTGTGACGACGAACACGTTTAAGCCCTTTCGTTTCTGAATGCTACTTGTACACGGCACCTACCGGAAATTCATGAAGCTATAGGGGCTGAGGCTGTAATATTCCTCGATGTCCCACAGCAAATTCTCTCTTTATGAACCTAAACTGGCAGAAGAAAAAATCTGTTGTATTACTTATTGAATGCCCTCCGTACGTTACACGGGTTGATCGGAACAGCACGGCCCTTAGAGCAGCGACATTGTTTTGGACTCTGGGCAGGTGTTCGCAATTGGAAGCGATTATCAGTTACGGAACTCAGTTCTCCGTCTATACAAATTAAAGATGTTGGATGTTAAGGTTTTTATGAGTCATCATAAGTAAGTCTTCTTGCACCTGGACTAACTTATTTTGTGTGGTGGTTTCTGAAGCCGTTGGAACCCAGTCACATCCCTAGTCTGATCTATAGTATGACCTTTAAAACAGTCACGCAGTTAGTAATGTGTAATTAATTAGTAAAGACGAGTATCCCATGTATTATAAAATCCCAAAATCCGCATGCATTTACTATTAAACTACAATACATCTACGTTCAAGTGGAAAATACGTTAAAATATGCTATATCATTTTTGTTCTCAGTTTATTAAATCACTTTCCTTTTTGCACAGTTAACAACTAACAAACTTTTATTTTTTTTCTGTGCTCCCGCACTTATAAGTCAAAATATTTCTATAGGCAGAAAATGACTCCACTAAATCACAAGAACTTACAGGTGCAAATTCGAATGAACATATGTGTGAAAGAGTCAGGTCAAGTTATTCGTTCACGTCTTCACCACAAAATACTTTCTTTACGGGACGAAAAATTCTGTAGTCAGGCTCATACTTATCATACTGTCAAGACTGTGCTTCACACCTACTCGGAAGTTTCTTTACCACGGCTGAGGAATCCCTGGACTTCCTCAACAATCAACGTTCAGTTTACCAGTGGTAGACACTTGGCTTCTAATTTGGTATTTGCAGACGGCAAGTTAGAAAAGTCTGTCTGAGCGTTAATCAACTCCTCCTGCACATATCTGTATTCAAATGCTGCTTGCATGTCTTTGGTACACATGGCATCATCTAACAAGAAACTGTTCACTATCTAAATCGAGAGTAGTATTTACATTCGAATTAAATACTGAAGTATTAATTTCATTCCAATTAATTATGTATAAATTTCATTTCATATCGATTTAATGGCATCGGAGTTGTCAGACTAAATAACTGCAGCTTCCAACCATTTGTCTCATCTAGAACGGATGATATGAGCGATTAGACGCTCTTTTCAAGCTGCTACAAGTGCAGGGGCTTTTGAAAACACAGGTTTAAAACAAAATTACATGTTAAAATGATTAGTGTTTTCACAGCTTTGTAGGCATTAAAACTGTCATAGCCCTATATTTTGCACACACCTTTTTAGCATGAGCTATCAACTTACTGAAATTGTTATAAACTGAGACTATTGCTTTTGCAACACGGTGGAGCCCATGAGGAAGACATACAGACTTACAATGCGTTTTACATCAGAGTGGAATACTTTGATTTCTTTTCCGGTCTTCAGCGTGTAGGAACCAGCATCAGTTAACAGCAAAATAACTCTCTTTTTAATTAGATTGTTTGTTCACAGAATAGCTAAAACTATTTATAAAAATAAAAACTTTACTGAAACCAAAATATAATTTTAAAGTTTTATTCCTTTACAGTAACTGATTAAAATTTAGGCATCCCACCATCAAAGAAACTAACAGTTGTGGAATTCCTCGTTTGTTGCAGGATTTTACAGCACACTAGATGACTTTGACCAGGCCCATCCTCAGTTAATTTTCCTACAGTTAGTTTAGCAACAGAACGCCCCACAGGATCAAATGTTTCATCTTGAATGTCCATATGTTCCCAAGTCCTCACAATTTTTATCCAGTACCTTGTTAGAAAACAAAAAATATTTAAACGTGTGGGAAAATAATTTCCATGTACTTTTACACAAGGTTAAATTAATTTTTGTACATACATTATGTAGGCCTACTAAATTATAAGATTTTGGAACATAATTTTTATTCCATGTCGAAGAATCAGGAACGCATTTTGATGTATAACTCACCGAAAGCCATAAAAGTTTGGTTTATAAATTTGTCTAGAGGTATATTAGCTTCTGCAAATAGCTTCGCAGAAAATTTTACCACTCCTTAATTGGCGTACCAGTAATAAATGGCTGGCTTTCGCGCACTGCAGAGACTTTTGTTTTCGTTTTCTTGCAGTGAGTGACTAAATCCTTTAATACGTTTTATAGGAAATTCTTAGAGATCTTCCGGTTATATGGAAGCGATTTTTTTAAAGATAAACTGACCTTCTTACATAATTGTTTAAAATAAATTTTACAATATTTTACAAAGACGCAGTGCCAGAGAAAATTTTTGCGCAAGGAACCGTTAC
The DNA here is from genome assembly GCF_023864345.2 of Schistocerca serialis cubense. Lineage (NCBI taxonomy): Eukaryota > Metazoa > Arthropoda > Insecta > Orthoptera > Acrididae > Schistocerca > Schistocerca serialis. The sequence goes on from NC_064643.1 coordinate 600,268,826, forward strand.
CTCTTTACTACAACATTCACGGAATACATCATCTCTATCTGATTTAGTAAAATCAAGGTACCCTTCTGGAACATTAATAGCACATTTACCGTTTACGAGGTGCACACGCGCACTGTGAAGACAGTTTGACGAATGATTTCGGTTTTAGAAGAATCGAAATTGCTAGAGAGATTTTGTTCAATTTCCGTAACTGGCTCTGCAGCAGTGACATGTCGGTACCTGATTTAAAAGGCTAATTTTCAATCACCGCGAAATTAAAGGCTTTGTGACACGTGATCTGCTGAGTACTGCAGGTAAAATTCTGGAAAAGTCACCCTACTGCCAGAATCTGAACTATCTGTTTTTGTTATTCCTTTCCCCAGTCTTTATTCAATCGCGATCCTTGAACTAACAATAAAGATAAAGAAATAAAAAAAAAGCTGAGATGTCTACTCTAAAAAATTAAAAACGCAATTAAACTGAAAATAATGTATATTACAACCATAGTTAAAATGAAAACACTTTATATTTGAATTACGTATGTGTTCACCCCCAAAAAGGTCAAAATACGCATTTATGTACGGAAAAAATATACGTATCTGGATTTAGAAAATAACAAAATGGGTAAGTACCACGTCCTGTGATCTTATAAAAACATGTATTTGCAAGGAATTGTTGTCTGTAGTAATTAGTAACGACGACGGCGACCTTCAAGAGGACAATGGAACGGATTACCAAATCTTTACCTATCATTCGCAGTCATCCAGTTATTTGGGAAACTCAAGGGCACTCAAGAGCAGGCTTTGTTCAAAATGTTCAAATGTGTGTGAAATCTTATGGGACTTAACTGCTAAGGCCATCAGTCCCTAAGCTTACACACTACTTAACCTACATTAAAATTATCCTGAAGACAAACACACACACCCATGCCCGAAGGAGGACTCGAACCTCCGCCGGGACCTGCCGCACAGTCCATGACTGCATCGCCCCAGACCGCTCGGCTAATCCCGCGCGGCAGCAGGCTTTGAAGCGAATATACTTTAGTGGCGATCATGTGGATCACATCAACGTGATGCACTTTCTACGTTCTCACTGAGTATTGGCTCCCAGATAATCAGTACTCGTAGTGGATGTAGTCTGGCGCTACGCTTCTTGTTGGATATTTGGTTGGATTTCCTTGGCTAAAAATTTAGTGAATTGAACACCTTTTGTTGGTCGTGCCTTCTCATTTGATTATCAAGTTCACTGTGAACAGACAGTTTTCACTGACTTACAGAATTGACTCCTAGATAATCAGGTAATCATCAAGTTGACTGAGAACATTAACCTGTTTGCAGTTCATTTAGAAAAGGAGAGTACATTGATTCTACATTGAGAATGTAGATCAAGTCCCAGTCACTTACAGCTGCTATTGAAAAGTTGTGGAATAAGAACAGCGGCACTTGAACATGCAACAATTCCTATTGCCTTTCCACCCTTTTGATATGGCACCAGATCAGTGGTTCAGTTATACAGACAGGCTAGAAATACGCTTCAGAGCGCACGTACATTTACGTGATGTAACTAAATGCTAGTGCTTATGGGTATGGGTCCGTTCAGCTACTTCCTTCTGGGTAAGAGCCCGTGTGAGTTACAGTACTCTGACAGCGGGAGAAGGTCTCTATCTGTCTCCTATCTCTAAAAAATGTTTTTTAAATGGCATGTTCACTTACGATCGCACGAGCGCGCGAATGATATATTTAAAATATGTATAAGATCCCCTATAGCCCGTAAACCGTTCGAGGTCTCGAAATGAGATTTTGGGTAATGATAGCACGTAAAGAGCAGAATGTTTTGGCGTATTGTTAACTTATAGAACTTTATTTATGGTGATATAACAGAGGGTACCATTTTTATTCTATTTTTTCAAACCACTACTGTAATTTCCTGTTTTACGTACTAGCAAATGCTCTTTTCATTGGCTATCGACGACTTTTCAAAATTTACTGTAGTTGTTTGGAAAAATAAAATAAAAATCGTAGCTTCTGCTATATTTCCGTAAATAAAGTTCCGTACGTTAACCATATGGCAAAACATTTTGGCCTTTATGTACCATCATTGGCCAAAATCTCATTTCGATATCTCAAATGGTTTATGAGGTATGAGGGATGTTACGAGTATTTCATTCTCGCGCTCGTGCGAGCGGCAGTTTACATGCTACTTCAAATCCAATTTTTCAAGAGTGGAGACAGAGAGCTCCTCCCAAGTCAAACAAAAAATTCAAAATGTTAGCTAAATTTCATTGTCAGCAACGTACGGTGTAATATGCACCAAGTGCAAAATCATAGAAAACCCTATTTTTCATTGCAACGTTTTCGAATTTGTTATTTATGTACGAAATATCACAGTAACTATGACCATTAACTAAACGATGGTCATTTCACCATGAGGCTGTATATAATTGTACAAGCAACATATAAATCAAGTTTTTTTACCGAATACATTCTGTAAAATCGTTTGAGACAAACTGCAGTGGGGCACGCACCTCGATTCTATCAGCGCAGCTGCTCGCCAAGCCTGGCCTGCTCCGGGTGACGTCACACCGAGTATGTCACAGCCTTCTCTTAGGTGGTTGTGGCCTGGCGCAGGACTGCGTGATGATTTGGCGCATTTAAATAACACCAGGCTGGACGAGTGTTTACTGGTACTTAAGCTTTTAAACAGACCAGGCACATGGAGCAAGTGGTAAGTGCTTGAATAAATTTTCGGAGTAATGATGTTCGCAAGGTAAACAGGACAGCAGAACTCGACAGGTATCTAGGACTACTGCCGGACTTCAGAACATGGGCAAAATGAATTCCGTTGCATAGTCTTGTAAAGTCAAAGTTTGTACTCAGAGCTTCTTAGTTCATGATTGACAGTCATGCCCCTACAAATAAATTATGTATTTATACTCTTCGAAACAATTTAATAAGGCGGAGGTTGTGCTACCCCACCACCTATGCCTTTAGGTAATTAACCTGTATCATTATGTAAAATGGTTCAAATGGCTCTGAGCATTATGGGACGTAACTTCAGAGGTCATCAGTCCCCTAGATCTTAGAACTACTTAAACCTAACTATCCTAAGGATATCACACACATCCATGCCCGAGGCAGGATTCGAACCTGCGACCGTAGCGGTGGCGCGGCTCCAGACTGAAGCGCCCAGAACCGCTCGGCCACAGCGGTCGGCTATCATTATGTAGATGCCCAATGAAGACTGAACTAAATTTTGTGTCACATTTCCTTTATAATGGGCAGGAGTCCATAAAGGTCAACAGCCTAGGTTTCTCCAGGTTTTTGCGGTATTATACGATAGAATGACTGACTTACCGGGCTGCAAAAGGCAGCTGTGGCGACCACGTTTCACGTACCTTTCATGAAACGGTGCTGCGTTTCACGCAGTCTCTGTCGATTACCACTGGGGCTGTGTTGGGGGTAAGCTGTTGCACGTGGTCTGCCTTTGTTCAGTCGCTGACCCCATTTCAGTAGCCAACATAGTCTGAACCGGTGCATATCGTGGTTTTGCCGGTCGCGCTTATTATGAAAACAACAGATCTGTGATCGCTACACAACCAGGTTTTAACCAACAGTTCAACATTCCGTGCAACAGTGCCGTTCCTAATGCAAACACAATTCGGTCCGTGGTTCGGCAGTTGGAGGAAACTGGTAGAATACTAAGAATAGATACACATGGCCGACACGGATCCATTAGAACGCCAGAAAATGTGGAGCGGGTGAGAACAGCAGTTCAAGAATCGCCGCAACGACCTGCTCGAGGACGAGCTGTAGCATTGAGGATTTCAGATCGCAGTTTGAGAAGGATTCTGCAATGCGATTTGAAGTTCCACCCTTTCAAAATAATGATTGCTGAAGAATTACGCCCAGCAGACTACGGTAACCATCAAAATCTGTGCGAGCAAATGCTTGCTCAGATCCCTCAGAATGCAGCTTTCTTCAGTAGTGATGAGGCACGTTTTCATCTTAGTGGGTGCAAGAATAAGCAAAACGTTCGCTACTGGACTGCAAATAACCCCCGAATTATTCTTGGAAGACCGCAACATTATCCTAAAGTGACAATGTGGTACGCCATATCACAATTTGGCGTGGTAGGCCCTTATTTTTTTGAGGAGTTAGGACTGACCGTGACAGTAAATTCCACACGGTATGTTTCAATGTTGCAAAATTTTGTGCAACCCAGAATGGGCGAGACTGTTGAAGAACATGGACTGGGGGTCTTGTGATTCCAACAGGATGGAGCTATTGCTCACACAGCTCGAATTTCACCTGATGTTTTGAGTGAAATGTTTACGGGACGCCGCGTCTCTTTGAGGGGTGATGTCGGGTGGCCTGCACGGTCACCAGATTTCAGCATTTGTCACTACTTTCCTTTGGGATATCTGAAGGAAAAAGTTTCAAAAAGCCGGTCTCACACCCGACCAGAGTTAAAAGAGCGGTTTATTGACGAAGTTCATGCCATACCCCACGATATGTATGCAAGAGCTGCTCGAAACTTCAGGGATCGTCTACAACAATGTGTTGATGCTAATGGCCACCATCTTGTGGACATTATTTTCAACATTAAATGAATATAAAATGGTATATAGTACTAACTTAGAAACTAAGAACATTTGTTCTCTGTATATCCAGATTTACTTTTTATGGCTCCTTAAAACTGCTTACTCGGTTCTGCCGCACCCTGTTCTGCACAGAAACACTTAAACGACACAGTAGATATTTTAGTTTTTTGACACAGTTCGCAAGGCTTCAGAACTGTGTGGACTTTCCTAGCCATGTTGTCGAAAATAACATTCACTTACATGCCCGAAATAAGCATAGCTCACGTGCACATATTTCATTAGATCGTCGACAATATGTGTACATATGCACAACCTCCAATGATCTGAGTTAACATTTTCCCGTCGGCATAAAATTCCATCCTGCTTTAAATAATACTGATGTATTTTAACGCCATGTCATCATATTTCCACTTTACCACCTTAGGTGTTTCATCGGCGTCCTGTTCATGTTTTATGTTTCTGAGAATTTTCCGTATGGTAGATTCAACATCCACGCCTCTCATAAATTGAATGCTCACGTCTTTCTGCTGCGGGTGTGCGAAATTAGCAGATTCAGGTCCTGCAGATAACCCTGAGAGCGCAAACGGTACTATGATTTAGTTTCCTGGTGTGTACTGTATTTCGAAGCCGTATTGTTGAAGAGCTAAAGCCCAGCGGGTGAGCCTGTCGTACGTCAATTTTCAATTAAGTAAGAACGATAACGCTTTATGATCTGTCACTATTACTGTGTGTCTTCCAAACAAGTAAAAGCGAAAAATTTCAAAACTCCACACTTCTTCTGTGACAGTATATTTTCTTTCACAATTAGTGAGGGAACGACTGTCGAATGCAGTTGTGTGATGCTCAATTACTCCGTTAATTTTTATTAGCTGATATAATTCTGCGCCTATAGCATAACCGACTGAATCAGCTCAGAGATAACATTTCTTTATTCGATCAGGTTGTTGCAGTACTGGTGCTTCATATAGTTGTTTTTTAATCAATTCGAATGCGTCTTCGTGTTCCTTACCCCAATTCCAAATGGTATTTTTCTTTAATATTTCCATTAACACTAGAGAAAATAAACAAAATCCAAGCAGAAAATGGCGACAGAAATTACAGAATCCGATAAAAGATTTCAGCTGCTTGCGGCATTTCTGTAGCGGAAAATTCTTCACTGTGTCGATTTCTACGGGACCCGTTTCAGATCCACGCGACGAAATAACATGATCAAGAAAGTTAATCTGGGACTTGGTGAATTGTGATTGTTGCAAGTTAATGATAACTCCAGTTCTTCCAAAAGCGTTAAGCTCTCGACAAAGAATATCGAGATGTTCCTCCCAGGAGGCAGTACTAATTAAAATGTCATCAGCGTAGAGTGTCACACGCTTTATAAATCTTCTAACATTTCATCAGGCGCTCGAATAAAAGCTACTGAAGGCACTGACAAACCGAAAGTCATCCTCTGAAACTGGTAACATCTTACGTTGTATAGCAATGCGGCGTATTTTCTACTACCTTCGTCTAGGGGTAGCTGCTAGTGAAGTCAAGACTACTTAAATATTTGACTCATTTGAACATTTCTAGTAAATATTCTACGTTTTCAGGCTGATTACTATGCTGCAGAATTGTGCAATACTGGCTAATGGTACTGCATATTATTTACTGCGGAACGGCTGATGGTCCCTCATTTTAATTCAGCAAACACATCCTTTAATTAATCGATGTAATTTTGAAACTAAATCGGCATAAAATTTAAACACTTCAGTCAGTACTTCATGCTTCGCTTCAGAAAATTCTATTGGTAATCGAATCTTGATTTGCGTTCTATTTAGAGCGCCCTCGTCATCATTCTCTTGCAGTTCATCGTCGTTCTCAGAATGACTAACGTTTACAATTTCATTTCCTTATCTTCACGCACGCAGTGCTACTATCATATTAAATTATTAATCCTGTAAACAAAATCTTCTTCTCCTCGTTATTCATCTTAATCCGCAGACAACTTTCTTCAAAATCAATACCACATTTTAGTTAGCCCATCTATTCCGAGAACAAGTCCAAAATTAAGAGAGCGAACAGTTAGTACATACTGTTCGTATTCATACTGTTTAATCCGGAACTTCAATAAGGCCAGGCCTTTTAATGGGTTTGCTTCTGCTACCGACTGCACTGACAATACGTGCGCCGTTAACAGGGAACGCTGGAAATGCCATCCTATTATTTAACAGTGTAAATAAGCTTTCAGAAATTGCATTCGTTCCACTAGCAGAATCTATTAGAACATCTACAATTATACCATAAGTTTCGATTTCAACAAAAGGCATCTTTATCTGTTTCTTCCTTTTCCCGGTACAAATCTTCTTCTACCACATCAACGCGATCCAGGCGCTTCAGTCATGAACCACGTGGCTGCTACGGTCGCAGGTTCGAATCCGGCCTCAGGCATGGATGTGAGTGATGTCCTTAGGTTAATTAGGTTTCAGTAGTTCTACGTCTAGGAGACTGATGACCTTAGATGTGAAGTCCCACAGTGCTTAGAGCCATGGTAACCATTTTCAACGCGTTCACACTGAATAGCATTCATAATAATTTCTTACTTTTCCGTTATTAATTGACTTTCGGAGCGGGTCGCTTCCGAAACGTTGTTTAGTTTAACGGTTCATTATTCCGCTGATTACAGCCACGGCTTCGAACACGTTCCGGTGATCAATATTGTGTTCTTCCTCCGTTGTTAGGTGGCCGGTCCGGAGAACTGTTTTGGATGAATCGATTGCGTGTGTCATAATTATTTCTTCGATGCCTCCCGTCCTCTCGGTGATCAAATCTCCTTGGTCGTCCGTGCCATTGGATTTCCTCTCGCAACGGGCCATTATTTAGAATCTGATGATTACTGCTGTTATTACGTTCTCCATGTTCTCCTTCCGTGTTAGGTGCTTCCATGCTCTGAATCCCTGTCCGGCACAATTTTTCATTGTCGTCATTCCATTCTACAGCTGATCGTTGTCTTCATTCGCAATTTCGAGTTCATTCAGTGTGTTCCATGTGGTCAATTAACAAACACACTTATTCTATTTTTAACTGCAACGTAATCGTTAGCATTTCGCGAACTACAAAGTGTAATTTCCGTATTAAAATAAACATCTCTTCTACTTCCTTGACCGGATCGTATAAATATGCATTGTCGTTCCAGTACTTATGTATATACTCCGCATGGTACCGCGATGTTTTGCATAATTTGGGGGTATAAGAATTTTTGATTTAGCGTCCCACTGTTTCTCTTTAGACCAATATTTAATTAAAAATACGGAATCAAATTATTCATATTTTCGGACTCTCGGATACCCCACACATGCGCATCCCCTTTCATGTGACTAACGCAAATGTAGATTTTTAGCGCGTTCATTGTAAGACTTCGGAAATGAGTGTTTAAATTTCTTAATAAAGGCAACAGTATGAATATCTTGTTTTGGATCATAGCTCTCTAAATTTCTGGTCCTCAGTCCATTGTCAAGAATTATATGCGTCCCGCGGTGATTGTTGCTATCCGCTTCGTGTAACATAGCATTAATTTCGTCACCCAAATTCTTTTTACTAAATGCGATCGACATTTCGTCATTGCCACTAATTATGTTAAAGATTTTGTCTACTTCATTGTTCAGTTCGTTGCACTGCGTTCGTACGCTATTAGCCACCATACTCATGGATTCCTTGCCCTTCTTGCACGTATTCTTGATTTTAATGATTTCGTCATTTTGCGCCCCTATTTTCACACGAGCGTTAGTAAACAATTCGGTTATCTACCTGTATTTTTCGTCAATCTGCGTCCGAAATTCTTCGATTTCCGTTTCCATTTATTCGTGTGTGACTTTACATTCCCCTCTAAGGTGATCACGAACGTCTTAGTAAGTTCCGTTCAAAAATTATTAACAGTATCTGCTAAAGTGATCAATTTAGTTTTGATTTTCTCCTGTATTTGTATGCTTTCCTCGTGCATTTTTTTTTTTTTTTGTTTCCTCCCGATTGGATTCTAGTTGCCTTTGCGATTCTTTGGATGATTAATTATATTTTTCATAGTAACTGAGTAAAAAAGTCATTATCAACAATTGTGGTTGACCTGGGCAGATCAAAGCTAACTGTACTGCTACCTTCTGTTAATTCGACTGTGGTATTTTCTGGCACATTACTATGCCCTCCGTTCACTGAATCGTTAAACTCTCCTTCCTCATTTACAACAGCGCCATTTCGCTTCGTGTCGACCATGTTAACAATGTTAGCAACAGTCACTGTTTATTATAAGTTACTGCATCTGCGTAATAGAAAAACTTGTTCCACGCAATTAAATGTTATTAACACCGTTACTGCTCCTTTCCCAGGCTCTCCTAAACAACGTTGAATCGAATTCCAAGCGCTGGTGTGCTGAATTGCTGCGGATTCAGCAACTGCCGTGATGTCTTCTCCGCCGTATCCGAAGTTGCGCTGGAATCGAAGTCCAAACACGTGTCGCCATATGCAAGGCTACTGTGCGCGTCTGCACACCTAATATACTCGTTTTTTCATTGTCAGCGAGTGGCCTGCATTTAACTGATTTAGACTGAAAATGCTGTTTTCCCACTATTAACTTTACTCGTTATTGTATGTGATACTGGGCGATATACTATTGAAATTAGCAATTCATGGATTTTACTGTACAACATTTATTTCGTTAAATACACGAGCGTTGACATTAACAGGGACAAAGTGCATTTCAACCAAACTGTCTGCCATTACACAATAACCTCATGCAAGACCGACTATCAGTTCTGCCTGTACGGTACTGCTTCCAGTGAACAACTATCAGCTCTGCCTGAACGGTACTGCCTCCAAGCTCCGTCGCTCCACAACAATTACAATTTTAATCTCTGTTACTTGCGGATAACCGATCCAATGATCGCGTGTAAGGAGTCTTGTACCCTTACATGGGGACAGTGATCACTGGACAACGCAGTGTTCGTCATAAAGGCAAAAAGAGACCCACACCGAAAATATGTGAATCAACTCTGACCACAATCGAGATCGTTCTTCCTTGAAGTAGTTGTATGTATCTGGAAGGGGCAGGGAGATTCAGCAGCGCAGAAAACTACCAACGCCTATGGTCTCCCACCACCAGAGCCCAGCAGCATCACCACGGAGGTCGTGATAGTAACAGCAGAAGAAGAAGAGGCTTCACCCTTCTTCTCCTTGGAGGAGATGGGATATTGTCTGCATGCCACTACCCCTACCGGAAAGGCTTCCCATGTAGCACAACATCATTTGGCGTAGAGTGCGTTGTGGCTTCAGCTGCTGCCTGCAGCGGCTGCACTGCTCTGCCACGACTACAGCGTGCGTCAGCTATTTGCTAATGATGACATCATAATGCTGGGAGAGCCAACAGGCAAGGAACGCGGCATCTGTACCAATAGTAGCAATTCACATTAGTTAAGTATCTGATCATGCCAGCTGGAACAATATTTTGCATCGTTATTAGCCATTCTACAATCTTGGAGAAATGCATGATACACACTGTGCTGTCTTAAAATCTATTTATTCACCACCAGTTTGAATCATCGGCCATCTTCGTAGTGCTGACACAAACATAGAAACAAAGTGAAAACCGTGCATATCAACACAAATTACATTTTCCTGAGAATTATTAGTCGGAAAAATTAAGTACACTTACGAAAAATATTTAAGGTGATATTTTCGTAAGTACACTTAATTTTTACGAGTAATAATTCTCATGAAAATGTAATTTCTGGTGATATTCACGATTTTAAGTTTGTTTCCTTTTCCGTGCCACTCTTGTGAAGATGATCTATGGTCTAAAACGTTGGTGAATAAATATACTGTAAGACAGCACATTGTGTATTATGCATTTCTCCAAGTATATCGACGCTATTGACAGTAGCAAGAAAATAATTTTCATTCTATAATCCTTTGTAGTAATATCACTGATGTCACAATTTTACTATTGTCAAAGCGTTGCTAGTTTTACGTGTTCGTTTTATGGTTGTTAATATTGTCAGGTCACAAGCAATATGATCTGATAGTTCCTTTGTATCCAGACGCCCTCAAACAACTTGGTGGCTTTGCATTATTAACATATTGTGTACCTGACGATAATCAGGTTACAGACACAATAATTTAATAATGGTCATTATTGCACGACGGTGAGCTGAAAAGTAATGCCTCCGAATTTTCTATGTGAAAAATCTTAAAAATTTTCAAATAAAACAAACATTAATAACATTCTAAACCTTAATTATTTATATCTACATATTTATTTCTCAACATAGTCGCTCTGGTGACGAACACATTTCTCCCAATGAGAGACCATTTTGTAGATACCGTCACTGCAGACTGTTTGACTATGTTAACGGAGCCTTACCGCTGCTTACACCGCTTCATCACTGTAAAAGTGAAATCCTCGATAGCGTTCATTAAGTTTTAGAAACAGATGAAAATCGGATGGGGTGAAGTCGGGCCAGTATGGAGGATCATCGACGACGGTGAACCCAGGGCGCAGGATTCTTGCAGATGCAGCAGCGCTCGTGTGTGGCCTAGCGTCTCCATGTCCAAGTGTGGATAAACTCTTCGATTTCGGGCTTTCAGTTAAAAATTGGATTACAGCTTGTTGTTTCTCACACACCAACCTCATTATGTTCCACACCGCCATATGGCGCGCTACAGTTCGGAGCCATAAAGTGGCAGAGGTTTTCAATTTGCGTCAGCGAAACGGGAAAGCCGACCGAGTAATATGTATAACATGTAAAACCTCAGCCGATAATGAGAATAGAGTAACAAATTCGGAATTCGGAGGCATTACTCTTCAGCATGCTCCCGTAATGCATGTGTACGGTTATAGGCGAGAGGCTCTCTGGTGGAGGTCTTCTTTATTCGTGTCAGAGGTACACTAAAATTAACACATGTACAATACATACAAAGAAAACTATACAGTATTCACCCAGAATTGGGCAACTTTGATAGCATTGGTTGCTGCAGACAATAAGTCCTTCATGCTACAGCTGGTTGGGCGTGAGTTACATTTCAAGAGATGACAGGTTGTCTGCAATTCACCGCATTCGTACAGTGTTGTGTTGACAGTTGGCAGGTGGAAGTGCCATTTAAGGAAATTGTCCCTCGATCTTGCGACTTCAGTCCGTAGTCTGTTCAAGGACTTCCAGATGACCCACTTCTCCATGTGTCCAGGCGGCAGGGATTCTTGTGGTGTCATCCAGTTTTACAGGTGTTGGCATCTTTCTTTTCACTTAGTGAGTCGAGTAGCCGCAGCTGATCCTTGTAAGGGCTGTGAAGTTGTTAGGAAACTCTTCCTGGACTTCAGTCTTGGCTTGGCAGATTGATATCAAAGAGTGGATGTGAGGTCACTGGTGGAGGTGATGGGTAGATACAGAACGTGAAGGCAGCCACAGGTGACAAACATTTTATCAGCTTCAAAGCTGGGCAGGCGTCGACAAAAGTTGGATGACCATGCAGGTTGATGCCTCAGACTGACAACGCAGATGATGTGGCGTCACTGCCAGTGCTTCCGTCAATACGGAAAGGTGGCGGCCATGCTAGCAGTACATAGTTCGGCCTCATGCAGCCTGAGGGACCACACTTCTGCTCTCGTAACTGTGGCAGGAATGAGCCGCCTTGTTGCCTCAGTGGCGGACGGCAATGGCCAAGGATCGGAGTCCGAACTGTGACTCTTGAAGCGGTGGCAGAACCCGGTGGTGAAGCTGAGTGGACGTTAGCTCAGCCCTGGCCCATCCAGGCTGCAGCTGGACCCCACCACGAGGTCCCAACGACATGTCGGATGGACGTTGGCGACCTCACGGCAGAGGCTAAGGCATAGAGGACACCAAGGCCACCTGTGTCGATATGCCCACCCTGGGTGACAGTTTTCGTTCATACTAGACAAGACAGGAGTAGTTTTGGTTGAGCTTATGTACACGCCCTGCAAGTTGAAACGTCTCGAAATGCCTGTTGTTGCCGTAGGGGCAGGTTGTATTTGCATTGCTACGTGATGTAAGTATTGAGAATGTTGACAGGCATTCGAATTTTGGCATCTGACCCGATCTTGTGCCCTCATCGCTACATTCTGCCCCTTCTAGAGAAATTAGTCCCATCCGATTCCTGAGTGGCAAAATTTCATATTTTACAAAACACTAGTCCAAAGTAAAGGTCCTCTGCACTTTCTTATTTACTGAATTTTCATTGTTTCATCTTCTTTTGCTCAAACACTGACTCTTTGTCTCTTGTGTCGGCACTACGTCACAATACGTTATCACTTCCTCAGTTGTGCCGATGTTCCCATTATGGACCGACAACGCAGTGATTGTAGGAGTGGGATTGGGCTACCCTACACATTACATTTCAATTAACAACGCCTTTATCATCAAGACGATGAATGTGACTGATGTGGTTGTTACTACTGCGAGGAGCAGATGTCGATACTCTGTATGGTACTTCATCACGTGCTCCAGCAGATGTTTCAGTGACATGAGGCCATTCTGGGCAGCCAGCATCAGGTCCTCGTAGCATAGAAGGACCTGATCTCGGGTCGTATTTAGATAAGTAAGATTTTCCGACGACAAAATTTCGAAGGGAAAATCAGGTAGATGCAATAGCGATATTCTGAGTTAAGTCTTGTGACTTGGGAAGTGATAGTGGGTAGCCAAAAGGTGGGAACAGAAATAGCACAACTTGTGCCATCGATTAGCAACCCTTGCCTTGCAGTTCTAAGCACTATGCTTCCAAGGCTTCCATTTTTGTAACAGATACAGATGATGACCACAAAATCTGTTACTGAAAAGAGCCACTTCTTGGATGAACTCCTTTTTTCCTGCAATTACCTCCCTTGCACTCTCAAACACATGTCTGTTGGCGCGGAAAAGGCTCAACCCACCTGATCCTGGTTCGACATGTACTATCCTTATAGGACAGACGATAATTCACTAGGCCCGGCATTGCAGTAACTCCAGAGTGGGGAGCAATGTGTGGGACATTTTATGAGATGGTATCATCAGCACTCACATTCGCATGAATTTCCTCAGGGTTGCCCACACCGTTTTAAATGAACATATCGACTCAGCAAATCATACAATTCCGAAATGAATCTTTAAACTTGCAGCTGAATATTCAGTACTAACGCACACACTTGTACACATTCGTACTCAGCGAACATAATGAGCTAAATAACGTCGATGTTTCCATTACAAAAAAGTTAATTACGTTATGTTTCCCTATAAACATTCTCGGTTACTAATAACAAAGCAACCATAGATAAAATTAACATCTATACTGCATCTTAGACGAGAAGGAAACTCACAATTTGGTCACAGTGCTTCCTCTTCACTTAAAGAAATATTAATGCATTGCAGTAACCCCAGGAGTATCTTGTTCCTTCCACATGAAAGTGTCTTTATTGTTTGTGATTTCCCTCGCCTCTTGCATAGGAGCGGCTGTAAATGAGTTAGCGCTTCAGTTCTGTCCATTTTAACATTACCTGGAGAAGTCACTTCAATTAAATATTAAGGCCCCTGGTACTATGTAACAAGTTTCTTACTTTTACTTTTGGTATGTAGGGGTTTGTCAGCATAACCCACTCTCTGATGTGGTACTTGGGTAACTTGGTTTTTCCTTTATGTGCACAGAAATAGTGAAATTCTATGAACTGTAGTGAACATGTACAGGCTAGCTGCCAGGGCCTTGGCAAAGCGGCCCAGAATGTCGGTATCAATCATTTGAAATAGTGTGCTGGCCTTAAACAACCACTGGAAAAAATGGTTCAAATGGCTCTGAACACTATGGGACTTAACATCTGAGGTCATCAGTCCCCTAGACTTAGAACTACTTAAACCTAACTAACCTAAGGACATCACACACATCCGTGCCCGAGGCTGGATTCGAACCTGCGACCGTAGAAGTCGCGCGGTTCCAGACTGAAGCGCCTAGAACCGCTCGGCCACAGCGGCCGGCACAACCACTGGAATGGAAGTTGTTGTTGACTAAGTTCTGCTCTTTGTATACCAAGTATGCAATTTGTGATGAATTGTAACACAGATTGTATCCTCGTTTATCACCAAAAGTTCTCCACAACGTGTCATTCCATGTCTCTTTAACCTTCATGTCCTGCTAACTACATCACGTAAACATGCTGCGACGACTATACCCCGAACACACCGTGTTTGCTTGAATAATACTGCATCATCAGCACTTAACTGAGCTTTCAATGAAAACTGTCTCAGTCAGCGACTTGAGCATTTTGCCATTTGTTTACAGATATACCAACACATTCTACAACACAAACTCTGTGACTCTGCTGTCTGCTGGCCGCTGTGGCCGAGCGCTTTAGGGAGCTTCAGCCCGGAACCGCGCTTCTACTACAGTCGCAGGTTCGAATGCTTCCTGAGGCATATATGTGTGTGATGTCCTTAGGATAGTTAGGTTTAAGTACTTTAAAGTTCTAGGGAACTGATGACCTCAGATGTTAAGTCCCATAGTGCTCAGAGCCATTTTAACCAATTTTTGAACTCTGCTGTCTGCTTTATTACCAGGAAACGTGTAATCTCGAAATGGAATTCACTTAACCATAAAGCCAACTGTTTCTGGTGGCTAGCTGGGTGCTTAAGGCCCAGAAACATTTTCAGTGGTGCATGGTCTGTTACAACTTTAAATGTCGACCATACAAGTAGCAATGGAAATAAATGATTCCATTCATCAAATGAATAATTTCTTTCTCAGTAGTTGAGTGGGTCTCCTGTGCCTTATTTACTTATCGAGAAGCATAAGCTATTGGATGCTCTGCTTCATTAATTTCCTGACTTAGTACACAATCCATCGAACGGTTGCTCAAATCACATGATAATATAAATTCTTTTTATAATCAGGGAATGAAATGAGGGAACCAGTGGTCAATAAATCCATTAATTATAAAAAGGTTTCTTGGCACTCCTGATCACAGTGAAACTCCATCCCCACCTTCAGCAAATGCGTCAGGTGTCTTATTATTACAGAAAATGTAGACATAATTTTTCTATAATAATTAACTGTCTCCAGAAAGGACTATAACTCCCAAATTTATAAAAATTGTGAATTCCCTTGTGGCTTGCACAAACTGATGGTTCGTTTGCACTCCATCTTGGCTGTTAATATGGCCTAAGTAGCGAGCTTCTTAATGTAGAAAATGGCGCATCTCTAAACTAAGTATGAGTCATCCCATTTGTAACCACATTACTCTGAACGTGTTCCTCAACGTCCTAAGAAAGGACTGTAATATCATCCAGGTAAATCACACGATCTTTCCGTTACAAACTATGTAGTACACTGTCCAGTAGACTTTGGAATGTTCTAGCTGCACTCTTTAATCCGAATGGCATTCACTGGTACTAAAAATGAGCAGATGCTAGACATTGATTACACATCTGCTATTGTCTTTTGATTTAAATACTGTAATCATAACAAAACCTATAAGCCTTACTACCATCTGGTGTCTTTTTCGGTATAATTGCTGTTGGTGCCGACCGTGGAAGGGAATTCTTTTCTACAGTCCCATCATGAAACTAATGGGTTATAAATTCCTCCATCACTGGTTGTAAATGATGTGGAATTCGAAGCGATTTCCCATAATCTTGTGGTTTATTCGCTGTGGAAATACAGTGCTGAATTAGTAGTAACGTTGACACTAGGCCAGGAAACAACACGTATTATTCTAACAACGTTTTCGTCTTCTCCTTATCTTATCCTTCCAAAAGCGACATCTTTTCCTGCAGTGCAGATAAGACGACAAACTGTCCATACTTCCCTGAATTTTGTGTCTAAGTCATCCAGAGCTTCCAGTCTAGCTGTCGGTAGGTGTTCTAATAGCCCCACTTTTAGTGAACCAAGTTTTCCATACTGACAGGCACTAATAGCCTAACTTCAACGACTTGTACATAGGATAAACTGCTAAGTATGAAATACTGTGCCTTAACCAGTTTTTCTTTTCCATCATGAGCTCAACTACACAATAAATATTAAACTGACATGCCAACTCCTATGTCTACCCAGTCTATCTTCCCTGTATCTCTCGGTGGTATGTCCCACGACTCGAGTCTAAGAGACTTGTAATATAATTTAACCATTCTCCGTTGCATCTAGAGTGCCTTGCATCTGTTCGGTTCCTTCAACGGTAAAACCGAGATGAAAAAATGCTCCATGAAACTCCAATATGCACTGTTGCAGATCGACTTGGCGTGTGAGATTTATTCATTTTGGTCTGACTGTTCGTAGGAATTTGAACAGGTCATTCTAGCATCGACGGAATGGGCATGGTGGGCCAGTTCCCTGGTCTCCACGCACTATGTATTTATCTAGCCTTGATTTCTTTCTGCGGGAAGACACGAAATCTCTTATGCATTGCGATCCTGAGGAATGTGATATGTATATCGTTGTCCGAATCGTTTGTGCAGCTCCTGCAACCACAGAAACTCCTGGTGTGTTCCGGCGAGTACGGGAGTCAATGATCTGTCAGTGTCAGGCGTACGTGGCATATTATGGTGCAGACTTCGACGATCTGTTGTAACATTAGAAATGTATTCATGTCGTACACCACGCTTACTCATTATGTCCAAAAACTAAATCAAATGAATCACTCTCTTGAATCCTTTCAAATCTTCGACCTCTGCTACCGCTTGTATCGGACGTTCGGGTTGCTACGCACTTATCAGTCATAATGATGTACCACATCTCCCCTACAAGTCTGTCGTAACATTACTTCGACGCTCTGTATACACACATTATCCTTCTACACATGTCACAGATTTCCAGCCTGCCTTTTTCTGCTTATATTGTGGGCTACACGCAGAAACTACCTACGGATTTTGATAAGGTTTTGTACTATCAGATACGTTGATTCATGAGGAATGTTCGTATACGAGGGAGATTCGGAAAGTAAATTCCGAGGGGTCGCGAAATGAAAACCACTGTGAAAATCCGATGAAGCTTTGCGTAGATGTATTGGACAGTGTCTCTAGCTCGCCCTCCGATCGGGTCTCCTCGCTCTTTCCAGTTCTGAGCTCACTGTGAACGCGTAAAGATGCCTGTAAAATAGTGTCTCTCGTCGAGTAAGAGGGCATGGTGAGAAATTTCTCCTGAAGTTACGCAGCGCACATAACTGTCATGAGTTTCCTTTTTCAAAACAATTCTCAGCTGCATTCTGCAGGGGCAGTGAAGGTATAGACCAGCTTAGAGGACTGTCGGACAGCGCTGGCGGTTGCCTTCCATGATGGGGGCACTGGAAAGTTGGTGCAGTGCTACGAGAAATGTCCCATTGTTAGCAGGGTGATGTTGAGCGTGCGCACACGCCCTTAGGCGACGCAGCACTCTAGGAAATGGCGTGTGCTGGTTAAATCGTTCAGTTTATATGGAAATGATGATAT
The DNA here is from genome assembly GCF_023864345.2 of Schistocerca serialis cubense. Classification (NCBI taxonomy): domain Eukaryota; kingdom Metazoa; phylum Arthropoda; class Insecta; order Orthoptera; family Acrididae; genus Schistocerca; species Schistocerca serialis. The sequence continues at coordinate 600,286,820 of NC_064643.1, forward strand.
TCACTTATCTAAAGTAGTTCTTCCATTTTTCATCGTAATTCTAGGCAGTGCTCTTTAAACAAAATTACCACTATGCCAGATAAGTCATATAATCGTAGATACTTTTGAGCTGGTTTTCTCAGGATGGGGCAGGATACGGTTACCATTGTGGATGGGGCCGTAATCAGTTACTCTCGGCTGCACATCAAATACATAAACTTTATTTAAAGAAATGAAAATTTTAAAACAATCTCTTAGAAAAACACAATTGACTGTGTGCCGGCTGAAGGCCTTATCACAGGAAAAAAAAATCCACAATTTTAGGGCCGAAGGCCACCAACAATAACCTCAAACAACAAACGGATGAAGGCCTGAATTAGAAGTCGAAAGAACAATTCCAAATAGCACATACTACGATACATTTTTCGTTTTAAAACAAACTGTAACACGGTGGAAGGCCTTATTACACAAGAAGTGAAGTTATTGCTCGGCTGAAGGCCACAAACGATTTCAAATAACAAACGGCTCAAGGTCTTAATTAGACGTCAGGAAAACAATTCTAAATATCACACATCTCAACAAAAAACAAGTTTGCTTAAAAAAAACTTATTGTATCACGGCTGAAGGCTTTATTATGAAAGAAAAAAAAATTATTGCTCGGCTGAAGGCCACACACAACTTCAAATAACAAACGGCTGAAGGTCTGAATTAGAAGTCAGAAGAACAATTCCAAATGCACACATTTCAACAAATACTTTGCTTTTAAAACAAGTTTGCTTTAAAAAACTTACTCTAACACGGCTGAGGGCCTTATTTTGAAATAAGTGAAATTATTGCTTGGCTGAAGGCCACACCAACAATATTTAGAAAATTACAAATATCCTTAAGACAAATATCACAATCTAAGGAATCAGGACAATTAGTTCTCAGCAAGTGTTCCAAGGGTTGTCTTGGGAAGGTAACTCATGCATAAAGTAAGGTGAGACGAGCAGTGAAGAGTAACAGGATAGCAACTCAAACTAGGGGCAGCTTAAGCGCCGACCGCCCGACTAACCAGTCCGCCTAACGTCAGATCACCAGTACAACGGTGGAATGCCTTTAGGCGAAGAGACAGACAGCACTACGTCTTCAGAAAACACCCAAGGCCAAAGAAAACACTAGAACCAAGGTAGAGCTCCCAAAAAATATGCACAGCACAATACAAGAGACTGTCGAACTACATGCCGTGCCGGCCGGAGTGGCCGAGCGGTTCTAGGCGCTACAGCCTGGAACCGCGCGACCGCTACGGTCGCAGGTTCGAATCCTGCCTCGGGCATGGATGTGTGTGATGTCCTTAGGTTAGTTAGGTTTAAGTAGTTCTAAGTTCTAGGGGACTGATAACCTCAGAAGTTAAGTCCCATAGTTCTCAAAGCCATTTGAACCATTTGAACTACATGCCGTGTCGGACAGAATCAACACGACAAGAAAATGTACACTGCCGGAAAAGTACACTAACCTCCAGAGCAGGTAACTGGGGCGTCAGCGGCCACAAGGCAGAAAATACTGCTGGTAGCACTTCACTAATAAGAATAATACTAAATTCAATGAGGAATAACAAATAGAGAAAGATGGCTGCATAATTTCACCATCTCGAAACACTTCACTCGTTGCCGCCAGGCTCAGCGGCCTTGGGAGCAACAACCCGCCGACCAAAGGCGGGATCTCAGAATAGTCGAGGTTGCTTTAGCAGTTAACTCTTCACCCGACTTAAACATCCAGGGTATGGCGTGCAACGAAGTCGTCGCTCTCGCAGCTACCACTCCTCGATCCGGCAATCACAGCACACCGCCAGCGGCCGCGGCTTGCCTGGCGCTGCACGTACCTGATAGCTGCTGCGCCTGAACCGAACTGATGTCCATTCGCCTCTCCTCACCAAACATAAAAATAACTGCTCATTCCAAACCACAAGACACATACGGATCCAGGAAAACAATTCCACCAACACTTCACAATAATAAAACCCATTACTGTGACATGACACAGACGAATTATAAGTCGGCACAAACACAGAGAAGCCAGAAGCTGTCGGAAGACCAAATGCACGTCCTGCCACGACCATCCGAACGACCAACCAACGGTTGTCCCCACTCAAGTCAGGCACTGGAACGATCCCAGTATAAATCGTCTACTGACAACTTCTTGCCATGGGGTCACTTCGACGGGCGGAGACGCACACACACAAGTGAAAGTTGCAGTACTCGAATACACGGTACATTCAACTAAAACTCGCTGAATGCGGTCCTTCACAGGGTCGTACACCCTAGCACTCCACGGACATCTGGTTTATGGGTCCAACACGCTTCCACAAGCTGACCAACCAAAAAGAACAGTCCCTGTGTGTCGCCAGTGGTCGGGCAAGTACTGGCTGTCCAGACCCCACTGCTGCTCCTTCCCATCTCAACCCGGTCAACACACGACGACCCCGGAAATACTAGAGGCCTCTCCAAAGATGGTACCACAGTACGCGCTTTTAATAAGTGCTAGTGCTTCCACTCACAGACAGACAAGGCGAGCAAACGTAGTGGCGCCAGTGAACACACTAAGAAAACGAGACGTCTGTGTCCCTATTACAAGATACCAAGCTATAAACTGCATCAACGCGAGCCGCACACTGCTCAATAGTATTTGTACTACCCTTGTGAAGCTGTGGTGAGTAAAACAGACCACCTCTCATACGCCGACTCTGGAGAAACGGTACCATTTTGTATTACTAATGTTGTAACCATCAACAAAAGCAAAACGAGGATAATGTCGAATTAAGTCGGGTGATGCTGAGGGAATTAGATTAGAAAATGAGACACTTAAAGTAGTAAAGGAGTTTTGCTGTTTGGGGAGCAAAATAACTGATGATGGTCGAAGTAGAGAGGATATAAAATGTAGACTGGCAATGGCAAGGAATGCGTTTCTGAAGAAGAGAAATTTGTTAACATCGAGTATAGATTTAAGTGTCAGGAAGTCGTTTCTGAAAGTATTTGTATGGAGTGTAGCCATGTATGGAAGTGAAACATGGACGATAAATAGTTTGGACAAGAAGAGAATAGAAGCTTTCGAAATGTGGTGCTACAGAAGAATGCTGAAGATTAGATGGGTAGATCACATAACTAATGATGAAGTATTGAACAGAATTGGGGAGAGAGGAGTATGTGGCACAACTTGACAAAAAGAAGGGACCGGTTAGTAAGACATGTTCTGAGGCGTCAAGGGATCACAAATTTAGCATTGGAGGGCAGCGTGGAGGGTAAAAATCGTAGAGGGAGACCAAGAGATGAATACACAAAGCAAATTCAGAAGGATGTGGGTTGCAGTAAGTACTGGGAGACGAAGAAGCTAGCACAGGATAGGGTAGCATGGAGAGCTGCTTCAAACCAGTCTCAGGACTGAAGACAACAACAACAACAATGTTGTAACAGAGCGGCTCACGTGAATACATTTCAGTGGGGCAGCTACCTTACTGTTTATGGACTGCGTTTATCTCGTGATCGAGATTAGCAAGTCGGTATTTCGTTCTCCAAACAGTACGTGGTTTTCCCTTCTACCTTGAAGAACTAAATTTTGTATGGGTATATTAAAGACGGCAGGTGTGTCAAGTAATCTTCTTACGTTACTTCTTGTACATTTGAGGAGCAATAATATTCGAAAGTCAACGCAAATCTTGTACCTTAATTCAAATCCATAACGTTCTCAATTTCACTTAAATGAGGAGCAACATTAGTGAGACAATCGATGTAACTATAAGGCTTAGCACGAACGCCTTATGCTGACGGAACTAAACACCTTCGTGGCAAATTTTATAAATGTTTCACTCAGAATAGATTATGCTCGTAACGAATATTCTGAAGAAAGACACTCCTTGCTGTATTAAACCACATTCACGTATTACAAGCTCACCACGATGAAGTGTAAGCACTTTATATATCAACGCACAAGATAGGGTCTACATCTTGCAAATTCGAGGAATACTAAGTGTTCTTTGGAAGATTGTGATTGGTTTCAGCAAAGGAAAATTTAACCAGTGGGCATTGTTAAATTATTTCAGGTATCAAATGTAACAGCCGTTGTTCTATTTACGACGGCCTTACGTCGCCTTACCAAGACGGCGTGTACGCCAGCATGGCATTACTTTAGTGGTCGACGTCGGAGCCAACGTCTTGTTGCATCAGTGATCTCCCCATCGTCCACGTACTGCTTCCCGCGGAGTGCATCCCTCAGTGGGAAAAACAGATGAAAGTCAGAAGGTTCGAGATTCGGGATTTAGGGTGGACGAGGACGAATATTCCAATTAAATTTTATGGGCTCCAATCTAGTGCGCAGACATGGGGGAAGCCTTGCATTGTCATGAGAAGGAGAACTGTGTTCCTGAGGACAGTACAATAAACTTCACGGTTGATGGTTGCACCATGAAGGAAGATATCAAACAGAGTAACCCCTTGATAGTCCCAGCCAGGTACAAAAAATTTTTGGAGAACCTAACATTTTTACTCTGGTAAATGTAGATTTTCCTGGCGTTTACTGCTGACTAAATATTGTCGGTATTTTATCTGGCTGTATGAGTTGAAATTCTCCTATGTTTGGATGAGTTCACTCTCTTCATGTTCTGGATAAGTGTCGACATATGCGGGCGTCCCCTATATATAGCTCAGCGGCGGCCGACTCTCCCCACCGTTTGGTCGCGCTGTGAAGGTCTTCATCCCGTGGTAGTGGTGAGCAGACCGCCGTTAGAGTCTCAGCGCATTTTTAACGAAATTTATTAGTAATGACTTTCCAAATTCTAGTACTTAGTGAATTACATCGAAGTTAGCAATCAGAAGTATGATAAAAATTTTGGCTTGCGATATATTTAGGGTGAATGAACCTTCGACACATTGCAACACTTCATTCTTAACGATCCATGTAACACATTATTCCTCTTTATTCCTTCTTTTCTTTCTACTCATCTTCTACGTCTGATTCCTCTTAATATGCTCATGTCATCGCTGTGTTTAGCCAATTGCCAAATAATTCTGCATAGTTCTATTGGAATCTTATTCTTTGATATCGTAATTCTACGTATCGGTAGTAGTCATTGAAAACAGTCGATCGATTGTGAATTATGTGAGGAGCTGTCTGATTAATCATTCAAATTGCTGCGTTGTTTCTGGATCGTGGCAGACTTTCGCGACTTGTCATTACCACTATGTAAAATAAATTAGGGGTTGTGCGATATATGGTTAAAAGACATGCGTTCAAAAAAATCGTTGAACTGTATTTTGTTTAGGTATGTTGGGAACCGTGTGTCTTGTGGATGTAGCTGTTAAGGCTCTTAGTATCGTCTGATCGGCGGCTCCATGCTTAGTAGCTTCCATCAGCGAATTATGATCTTAATAATACTATGTGTCCATTTACCCGTACTATTGTATGTGTGGTCGATAAGGAGAGATCAGCATTTTTGTTTTGCACCCGCGAGGTTTGGACTACCCCTCATGGCCGGCAGTGTAAAAGTGTCGTAATGTACTTTAAAAATATGTTCCGTCGTTATAAAACAGAACAATAAATTCAGTCTTTCCCAGAACCGCGAAACGGCAACAGCCATTGGCGGTCTCTGCGTGTAGCTGCTAGCGCGGGCTTCCACACTAAACTTAATCCCTGTTCCGAACTGACGAGACGGTCATGCCTCTGTGAGTGTGGCCTCTGGTACATCAGGCAAACACAGCGTTGTATCTCACAATGGTGCTTGCAACACATTAAATAAGTACGTGAAGGGAATAAAGATAAATCAGCAGCGGCAGGACGTAAGCTGAACGAAGGACATAACTTTGAATTTGAGAAAACAGAAATGTTCTGCCGAGCTAGTGACTTTAGAGAGAAGTTTGCTAAGGAATCATTAGAGATAAGCCACCACGAGAATTTCTTCCAAAGGGCGAGAGCTGCCAGTTACGCTCGAAATGGGACCCTGCTGTAGCAGGTGTGTGTCGAGACAGCATCTTGCAGATGACGCTTAGCGAGTCTCGGCAAGACAAAACGCGCCGAGAGTCGAACGGCGATCTGTCCCTCACGGCGGGAAGTGGGAATGTTGGGTGAGAGACGGTCGCCGCTCAGTTATATACACCGCGCAAACGGGCAATGTCGACGCTCCGCAGAAGATAATGACACATCCGTTAAGATGTCGAAACACGTCGGTCAACACAGCCATCCTGACGAAAGCCATAGAAGGTTTCTCCATTATTTCTTTCGGCTTTGCCAGTACCGCCTAACACATTTGGGCTAGATGGATTTTCAATTGTATCTCTACACATGACCACTTTTATCATATATTAAAGTACATCCCTTTTAATGAAGTGAATGCTATACATCAAATTTATGGGCACTTGTTCGAACCAACTCTGGGCTATGCAAAGGGAATTTTCCATTATGTGTCAGTAAAACCTTTAAACCAACTACGTTCCAGGCGTACTCGCCCCATTCGTTTTCCAGCCACGAGGCCACGGAGACGAAGTTTGACTGACTGTGGGCTGTATATGAAGTCACCTCCGTTCAGGTGAGTTGGCGGCGCCTATAGTAGGATAACCGGGCTTACGGCTTTGTGCCATGGATAACTCACAATACACACTGTACCACACAACTGATGTGTCACTTTTTTTTGGGAACCCGTAATGGCCTCCCATTGCGACGCAAAAGTCTGAAATCCGGCTCAAAGCTGCCTAAAGCCTTTCCCCGTCATGCTGAATAGGCGACTTCACTCTCACGCTTCAGGCAACGAACACACGAGAGGGCAGAGCTCAGAAATTCAAGTGAAGCGTAAATTGGGTTAATGATATCACCACAATTCTGCCCAAAGCCACTGCGGACGTGTCACACGATATGAAAGTTGTAACATGTCCCCCGCCGCCCCCCCCCCCCCCCCACTTCTCTTGACGCCACTGTGACAAGAGGTCTGAAGCGCGAGGTCCAGCATTGAACTCATGCTGTTTCCTTATGGGTGGCTGAGGAAAACGTTTCATAGATACCTTTGCTCAGAATGGGCGCTAATAGGCGCTAAATGGGTTGTTGCTCGTAGCGCAGTCGAACTTAACTTCTTTTAGACCTTTCTTCGGTGGACATAAAGCACTAAAGCACATCCAGCCCCCTTCCTCCCTCCCCCCCCCCCATTTTTGAAAGAAGTTATCGAAAATGAGTTGCTATTGTTAGGCTTCAAAAAAAATATTGATTTCAGGCATTTAAATTGACGATAAAAAGTAAGAGATCCTGCCAATGCCATACACAATGAAAGGCTACCTGTTAACGTTGTATGCAATGAAAATTAACCCTAATTAAAGAGATGATTTAACTGAGAAGGCAAACAAGATTTTGGTTTACTGACAACATTTATATTTCAAAACACACGAAAACCAAAAGAAACAAAGACAGGTCTAATTAAACCTAAACAGATAATTTTCGAGTATCGTAAGCAACTAACAGGTGGTTTAAGACCACAATGGACAAGGATCCTGGGTGGCAAAGGTGAGTCAAATACACTGGCCCTAAAAATGTGTATAACGTTCTCGGTGTTAATCTGACGCTGAGCAGACTTTGACTTGTTGAATCTACCTTAGGCTATGTGGGTGCAGTTGAGAGCAAGAGGCGAATGGTGTTTGTACGCCTGGACAAGGCCGGAGCAGCAGCGCTTTACCCTGTTTGCTTCGTGCAGCGCTGTGACTGGCAACTGGCGAGTCGTGTGAGGCAGTGGCGAGACGTAAGGCGGACCTGTGAGTCGGTCGCGCCCACGAAAGAAATGAAAAATCCCACGATCTAGCGATCAGGCAGACGGATCGCAATTTACTCCCTACTAGAGCCCTGAAATCACGGAAGATTTCAGTGTTTCAAACACACGTTCGCTGGTAGTACCATGGACCAAATTGGCTCACTTATACGGCAGGATGCACAAGGATGCCAAACGTCGAGACCGGTAAACCAAATGGAATAAGTGTGCCCTCAGCAAACGAGTAGTCCGAGACGTTTGAAGTCTCACTGTCGGTACAGTGAAAACTAGACCACAGGCTCTCCAGGATAACTTCTCGCAAGTTGAGTGAGTCTTAGGACGGGTCCCAAGTACCAACCACACCTGCCAGAGCTTCGACCAGAAATTGTTTCCAGACCGAGGTCCCCCGCCAGAGAGCCTCGCACCTCCCCAGATAGAAACAATTCCCGTTTTTCGGCACAATATACAAACGACAACGCCTTCCATTTCGACTTGAGACAACCACAGAGCTATAGAGGAGCTAAATTTTCCCTCCTACACGCCAGCACAAACTCACGACGAACCGGCGCAAGAGTTAAGAGACCTGCGTCTCTGGAAAAAAATAAACAAATAAACTGCCAATTACAGCCATTTTTAAGATTCACGGTGGAAGCAGATGTTTTTCTCCGAAGTAGCTTCGCTGTCCACGGCAGCAAGCGAACAGATGCAACCTTACAGATCTTTATCTTAATTGCCTGTGCCTTGTATCAAGTTAGTCCTAGCTATGTGGTGTAATAAAGATTTTACCTCTAAACGTTTCCCAGACGCCACCGTTTCCTTTACGACCAACGCGTCCAATGGAAGTGGGTCATTGGCCCATTTGCAGTTTTCGGCGAACACGAAAACTTGTAAATTTTTATCACGTCTAGCGCAGTCCACAATGCCCTGTTTACAACCCCAGTGTGTAGACGCGTCCCTTCAGTCTGTCACCCCAGCCCAGCTTTCGGCTACCGCTGATGCAATTAAAGCGTACATTGTCCTGCTGGAAACCCGTCTTCACTAGGGGGTGTTTTGTCGGCACCTTTGCAACAATGGGACAGTATGGCAAGGTGAACTAAGGGATGGCTCACCGCCACTTTCATTCAGCTTCAAACATGCCGTTTCTAAGAACCAATAGTCATAAATGTTCCTCATGCATTTACCTCCATCAACGTCCACTCAGACCGTTAACCTCTGGGGTCTCGCACCGGTTACGAAACGTTGGAACAACAATATTCATTTCAAACAAAAGAGGTGAGAGAATAACTTGTCCTCGAAATATTTATGAAAAATCAGCATCACTTCACTCATTGCTTTTTGTATCGAAGAGTAATTTTTCTAGTGTTATACTTACTCGCTTTGATGTAGACAACCATTACCTCTCCACACTCTTGGTGGTGTCTGTGCTACAGATGATGTGAAGCCAGGCATTGTAACCTGTAGCGGAAGCACAGAATCGATCAGAGAGCGGGCCCGGACACCCACGTCCCGGCTGCGTTCCTCCATTATCGATGCCCGTCAATAATAACAGCGCGCTGCGGTTTTTGGGCCTGGGAAGAGGAGCGCAGAGCAGAGCCGAGCCGGCCGGCTGTTGGACGGGAGGAGACCGCACTAACGAGACAGACCGGGCGCAACCCCCCCCCCCCCTCTCCCCCCGATCTGTTCCGTTCGCGTGGAATTTAAACGCCGCGCTCCGGCGGGCCATCTCATTACGGTCCTCCCGCAGTATAATTAACGAGGCCGCAGCGGTCCCGCAGCGCAGGTTACGCTTTTTTGTTTCCCGCTGGCTCATTATCTGTTTTACAAATACTGGACTACTTGCTGCTACTCAGTAGGCGGCCGGGCCGGGCTGGGCCTGACTGCGGGCGACGGCCTGCTGCCAGGCGACTCCGCATTACGCCACGCTAAGGATACCGCCCGGCAACGAACGCTCTTTAATAACCCGAAACGTCTCTCAAATGTGTATAACTAAGAAGATGCGGTCTCGTAGATACCGTAATACGTCTTATCACGTAACTCCACTTCCATAGATATAGACAACATAATATACGGAGAACAGCGACCTAATGCTACATTTAGAATAAACAGTGAAAATCGCAATAATATTTGTTTATTAGCGGGTTTCGCCTTATGTAAAAACCATCTTCAGATTTTTTGGCCCCTTATGGCTGGTACACTCAAGTGTACGATCGTGGTATCACGAGACAAGCGAGAAGCCGTCAGCTCCAGCCATAAAAAAGAGCAGCACTCTGTCTTCAGGCCACGAGTGGCCTACCGGGACCATCCGACCGCCGTGTCATTCTCAGAGGAGGATGCGGATAGGAGGGGCATGGTGTCAGCACACCGCTCGCCCGGTCGTTATGATGGAATTCTTGACCGAAGCCGCAACTATTCGGTTGAGTAGCTCCTCAATTTGAATCACGAGGCTGAGTGCACCCCGAAAAATGGCAACAGTGCATGGCGGCTGGATGGTCACCCATTCAAGTGTTGGCCACACCCAACAGCGCTTAACTTCGGTGATCTCACGGGAACCGGTGTATCCACTGCGGCAAACAGCACTAGCCCTAGGGGGGGGGGGGGGGCAAAAATTCTGAATATGGTTTCTAAATAAGCCTAAGCCGGTTAATAAACAACTATTATTGCTATCATGACTGTTCATTCTAACCTAACTCCACTTTATGTGAAAAAAAGTGAATAGCCAACAATTTCATTTTATAAGTAGATACAACACTACTCAGCACTTGTAAATACTTCGTTGACTATACTTATCATTAGTATGTATAGCCATTTAGTACGAGTCTTGTAATGACTTAATAATGTTAAACAAGTCATGTTATTCACGAGTAAATTGAAAGATTGCGGAAAACGTAAACGAAGCCAATAATCAAATGAACTGTAAATATTAATTGGGAGAGCTCTCGTACAGTCGACGCACTTCACATTTCCAGGCAAACTGGCTGACTACATTTGGTGCACTTAAACCGCCGTCTTGCTTTCCTTCGACTTCATACCCGTCTTTATCTTATCCACTCCATCACATGATGTCCTTCTAACATGTTGTCATCAAATAAATTCTCCCATATTTAAGATTTAGTAGCTCTCGACAAGGCTCTCCGATTGATGTATTCACTTGATCTACAGCATACTTTAAAATCTGTGATATGCATTTTAACTAGATTTTAATTGAAAATTGATATGAAATCTGATAGAAGTACAGATCCAGTAAGGCACCATGCATTGTGGGAGCCCGTTATACATTATACTCAGCCTTCAGTTCTCAACATTTAGAATTTGTATCATGTGTTTTATTAATTGTTTACAAAATTTGTATAATTTTGTCCATAACTTGTGAACTACTGTAGATATCATAATTCTGAGTAGTACATTGGAAAGAGAAGTGACATTCCTATGGGAAAGCGGTGCCATATCTAGAACTGCTGTAGTATTTAGCGACACAAAGGCGAATGAACTGCTTCAAGCAGCACTGAAACTAGGTTTTGCAATTGTTTGAACTTAAATTTTGGGTGAACTGTTGCACGTTTTTTAGAATTAATTGTTGGATATCGAACTGGACTAGAAATTTTGTGCGCATCTAATGACGCAATCGGTATCACAATGTTACTTATGTGTTACGAGATGTGATATGGGCTGCTGAAACTACGAAACTCGTTATGTGATATGCACTTTGCATTTAACGTGGAGTGGTGGACCGAGGCCACATAAGGGCGACGACCATCTTGTTTGAGGATAGCGCAGAAAGTGTGGGGACAGTTTTCGGAACGTATTGGTTGAGGCAACATCTATATGAATATGAATGGTGTTCACCCGTGCTCGTTTTGGAGGACAGAAATTTTTCAGGTTGTCTGTAGCGTGGCTTAGAATTATTTTGCGCGAGTTCACTGTGTACTTAAAATAAATCAGCAGATCGGCAGAACTTATGAATTTTCGTGAGATGTGAATTTGGCACTCAGATTCTGTACACTGATGTTGTACTTTGACTAAATTTACGTGTGAGGAACGTTGATTATCTGTACTACTAATCGAGACTTTCGGTAAAGCATCGTGTGTCGGATTGACTATTTAGGTGTGATTTGGTATGCGATTCATCTTAATTTAACGTTAGCCTGTAGCACTTATATCGATTAGTGGCACGTTTATATTAGGTAACTGTGTATCTACGACTATAGAGTGTGTCCCTTGTTAGTTCAGGTCATTGATTTGTGATAAGAAATTTTAAGTATTGTGATGTGTATAGATAAAGCTAAATGATGTTTAAAATAATGAAATTTTATAATATGTCTATATTTAGACGAGAAACTTTGTATATTGGAACCTGGTTCATGCTTAGGGCATTTGTGTTTGAAATATGTAAAAGTCGTGGGTAAGTCCCTCCGCAACGGAAGTGGCTTTGCGCAATGTAAAATGTGGATTTGGCGGTGGAACTGGGCGGATACTTGGTGAGAGCGATATGCAGTCAGTGGCTAGCCGTTGCATGGAACACATTGACGGTGCCAAGGGAGGCAAGTGGAAGCCGCTTTGCAAGGAATTTTGCCTCGGATGTGGATTTGGCTGTTGCATGGTACTCTCGGCAATAAGGAACGGCTCTAATACGTTAAAAATCCGTCGCCAAGTAGAAATTGTTGGAGCATTCAAACATCAAGAGCCGTCACTACCTTTAGCCGCCACGTCGCTTGCCACCACTATTTCACCACTGCTCCACAAACTTCATGCATACAGATATGTATCTTAGCATAGACCAGTTAATCTGTGTGAGTGATTTAATAACCATCCAAGTGCTATAAACCCGTGTTTAGAACCATATCTTTTGTCCTCATCATGAACCTATGCAGGATCCTCTCCTAAATGTTCAGAACACCGAGTATCCTGTTTCAAATGTACTAGTGAGTTATTTATGGTTGTGAAATGTGCAGGGATTAGCAAGAGTTTATGTTAAAATGTTGCTAAAGTGATCTCAGTTTATTGCAAAGTATCGTTTTGCAAAACTCAGTGCAAGACAGTGTAAATGGACTGTCTAAAATATCTGCTTCACAGATTATGAAAAAGGCACATAAGTTAAGCTTATTTGAAACACAACTGAGCCTTGGTTACTATCATGGTCGGCTTTTTATAAGTTAATTGAGCTCAGTGTTGATTAATTTGCCTTGAGAAAATAAGGACAAACTATTTCAAGTGAAGCTAAGAATTAAATTTAGTTGAATTGAATTTTGCCCCTGAAATAATCATAGAGTTTGACTAGTGATACAATATCAGTTTAAGGGTCCCCACTATGTTGTTGTTGTGTTGTCTTCAGTCCTGAGACTGGTTTGATGCAGCTCTCCATGATACTCTATCCTGTGCAAGCTTCTTCATCTCCCAGTACTTACTGCAACCCACATCCTTCTGAATCTGCTTAGTGTATTCATCTCTTGGTCTCCCTCTACGATTTTTACCCTCCACGCTGCCCTCCAATGCTAAATTTGTGATCCCTTGATGCCTCAGAACTTGTCCTACCAACCGGTCCCTTCTTCTTGTCAAGTTGTGCCACAAACTCCTCTTCTCCCCAATTCTATTCAATACTTCCTCATTAGTTATGTGATCTACCCATCTAATCTTCAGCATTCTTCTGTAGCACCACATTTCGAAAGCTTCTATTCTCTTCTTGTCCAAACTATTTATCGTCCATGTTTCACTTCCATATATGGCTACACTCCATACAAATACTTTCAGAAACGACTTCCTGACACATAAATCTATACTCGATGTTAACAAATTTCTCTTCTTCAGAAACGCTTGCCTTGCCATTGTCAGTCTACAGTTTACATCCTCTCTACTTCGACCATCATCAGTTATTTTTCTCCCCAAATAGCAAAACTCATTTATTACTTTAAGTGTCTCGTTTCCTAATCTAATTCCCTCAGCATCACCCGACTTAATTTGACTACATTCCATTATACTCGTTTTGTTTTTGTTGATGTTCATCTTATATCCTCCTTTCAAGACACTGTACATGCCGTTCAACTGCTCTTCCAAGTCCTTTGCTGTCTCTGGCAGAACTACAATGTCATCGGCGAACCTCAACGTTTTTATTTCTTCTCCATCGACTTTAATACCTACTCCGAATTTTTCTTATGTTTCCTTTACTGCTTGCTCAATATACAGATTGAATAACATCGGGGACAGGCTACAACCCTGTCTCATTTCCTTCCCAATCACTGCTTCCCTTTCATGCCCCTCGACTCTTATAACTGCCATCTGGTTTCTGTACAAATTGTAAATAGCCTTTCGCTCCCTGTATTTTACCCCTGCCCACTTTAGAATTTGAAAGAGAGTATTCCAGTCAACATTGTCAAAAGCATTCTCTAAGTCTAGAAATGCTAGAAATGTAAGTTTGCGTTTCTTTAATCTATTTTCTAAGATAAGTCGTAGGGTCAGTATTGCCTCACGTATTCCAACATTTCTGTGGAATCCAAACTGATCTTCTACCAGTTTTTCCATCCGTCTGTAAAGAATTCGCGTTAGTATTTTGCAGCTGTGACTTATTAAACTGATAGTTCGATAATTTTCACATCTGTCAACAGCTGCTTATTTGGGATTGGAATTATTATATTCTTCTTGAAGTCTGAGGGTATTTCGCCTGTCTCATACATCTTGCTCATCAGATGGTAGAGTTTTGTCAGGACTGGCTCTCCCGAGGCTGTCGGTAGTTCTAATGGAATGTTGTCTACTCCCGGGGCCTTGTGTGGACTCAGGTCTTTCAGTGCTCTGTCAAACTCTTCACGCAGTATCGTATCTCCCATTTCATCTTCATCTACATCCTCTTCCATTTCCATAATATAGTCTTCAAGTACATCGCCCTTGTGTAGACTATATACCCCTTCCACCATTCTGCTTCCCTTTCTTTGCTTAGAACTGGGTTTCCATCTGAGCTCTTGAAATTCATACAAGGTTTTAAATTGTCAGACGTTTCCAGGGGCAGATGTGGATTCTGACCACTATCTATTGGTTATGAACTGTAGATTAAAACTGAAGAAACTGCAAAAAGGTGGGAATTTAAGGAGATGGGACCTGGATAAACTGTAAGAAGCGGAGGTTGTACAGAGTTTCAGGGGAGAGCAGAAGGGAAATTTGACAGGAATGGGAAAAAGAAATACAGTAGCAGAAGAATGGGTAGCTCTGAGGGATGAAGTAGTGAAGGCAGCAGAGGATCAAGTGAGTAAAAAGACGAGGGCTAGTAGAAATCCTTGGGTAACAGAATAAATATTGAATTTAATTGATGAAAGGAGAAAATATAAGAACGCAGTAAATGAAGCAGGCAAAAGGGAATACAAACGTCTGTAAAATGGGATCGACAGGAAGTGCAAAATGGCTAAGCAGGGATGGCTAGAGGACAAATGTAAGGATGTAGAGGCTTATCTCACTAGGGGTCCCCACTATATTCTTCTCGTATTAGAAAGATAACTGGAATATTATTGCTACTAAGGAAATCTGAAATATTTCTATAAATGGGAATCTAAACAGTGTGATTGTGGTATCATTTATTTCAGTTGTGATATTTTATATGTCAGTTAAGTCGGTAGCCCCTCATTGCCAATTTTAGTTCTTCATCTCGTGCAGGATGATTTCAATACTGATCTAAGTAAAAATATTGAGTATAGCCGTTATTAGTGTGAGTTTGGCACTATTTGGATTTCTATTATTACTAGTATGTGCATAACTGGTAACTAATGCCACCCACAGCTCAGACTGCCCTGTGTCCGTTTGTATCTTGTGTTCTATTCAAAGGGTATACTAATGAAAATAACTTCAATAACCGATATTCGATTTTCTTAAGCTTATATTGCCCATTTAATCTGCCTAATTAGGCTGACGACCGTTCATTTTTCATTCGTATAAATATTTCACTAATCTCATTAATCACAAAATTAAAGTGTGTTTAGCGTTCCTATTAATTGCACTATATTCAAAATTACAGTCCGGTACTTTCATTGACTAGACAAACACGTGGTCAAAATTTCTCAAATCCTCTCAGAGGGTACCATTAGCTTGTGCCATGGCAGGTTAATGTTATGCGTGCCTTTTCTCATTACAGGACTTGACGTTAGGTTGTTAGGAAACAGTAACGTATAACAAGCTTGTGTTATAACCAGTGGACACCGCCCGTCTATTCCAGCTGTTTTACTTTATTTAATTTTATATGGCAAGGTCACTAACTGCTTGTAACCACTTAATGTAGACGGTTTCACCAGTCTCCGAATGAATGTGAATGTTTTGAAGACAATAAAATCTATTAATGAACATTTGAATATTGTGCTGCACCTTGTTATTAGACGTAATTTGCTCCTCGGTACAGCTCATTGATGGCACGACGGGGAAATTTTTTTGTTTTCATTTTAAAGCATGCTTATGTATAAAGCAATAAAGAAGAATTCCTTGTGAAGACATCTAGGGCCGTCGTTTACATTGTCTGTATTTTCGCAACCGATATGAAAATGAACATAAAACCAATGCAATAGACAATAATAGCACCAAACAACACAAAATAGACAGATGTAAGTAATAAAAGAGAATGAAGAACCAGGATTGTGGACTGCAGCATTACTGCTGATAATAGCATTCTTTTGCGGCAGTGAGAATAGCTTTTCAAGACAATGTAATTACAAAAATAGAACGTCCGTAGTAGAAATTTATTTAATGAACGGAATAGGTTTTAATTTTTATTATGAAAATTACTAAAAAATGCCGTTGAGAATAAAGCAGAATTTCAAACATTTTTAAGACAGTCACAGTAATAAACCAACACAGCCTTAACACAAATAATAATTCCTAAGCTGTTTCCAATAATAATTCGCTAGGGTTGAGCTTTCCTGTCTTCACTTAACTGGTGTTATCATCATGTCGTTGTTGTCCACATCGTTGGTATGTGGTCGACGAGCTTGCAGTCCATTATTTATCGCCATCATGCTGAGTCTCTGTATGGTAACTGCCCATTGGTGGGTGAGCAGGAACGCGCGGTGTTTGTAGACCTCTCTCGATTAGCTTATATGCAGTTTGCTGGGTAGATAAGACTCATGTCATTTATTTAACACGTGACATATCTAGACGGCATAACGTTCTCTGGCCGTTTCTATTCACTGTTTGGAATTTACTGTATCCCATTCGATCGCGACTTGTATCACTTCAAAGTACCACTGTCCATAATAACAAACTACATCAATGTGTTTATTAACTTTATTTGACAATCGGTAGTATGCGCCAAACAGTCCGTATTGTTCACAGTAGATGCCATACGCTCACAACAATCATGCACTGATCGGTACACCGTACATTCAAGACCAATGTTCCGAATATCACTCCCTGATGAGTAAATACATATATTTGTTCGTTGATGTAATAATCCATGGTACACACCTTACATTGCATGCTGTTCACAATAGATATCGCATATGCATAGTAACACAGCGGCTTGCCGATCTGCATATCACAGTATCAGATAAATATCCAGACTATCAGTTCAAAATAAGAAGGAATCCAAGACATTTGGTTTGGTTACTAGTTCCCGTGTAAGTTTACAGTGAAATCAAGGCACGAATCACAGATAAAACTGTTTTTAACGTTGGCCAAGGACACAGCACACCTGCACTCACGTAACACGACAGTCCCTTCTCTTCTCGCTCTACAGATTCAATTGTAGGTGTTCCTCTGTCGACCTGTCAGTGTGTCCCCATAACTCATGTTACGGAACTGTTTCTCCAGTAATGGAAAATCCAGGATAGAATGTAACAGTAATATGAATAGGATAGTAGGTACTCAACATATAGTGGAGATGCCGAGTAGCAGATAAGCACAACAAAAAGACTGGCAGAAAGTGAACTTCTAGGCAACGAGGTCTTTGTCAGAAATAGACAACACACACAGAAATACACACACTCACACAGATGCAACTCACACACGCATGACGACAGTCTCTGGCTGCTGAGGCCAGACTGTAAGGAGTTGTGGAAAATGGGAGAAGAAACTGGGTGGTGGGAGTAAGAAGGAGGCTAGGCTGTGGAGGGATGACAGGGTAGGGGTGGGGGACAGTAAAGTGCTGTTTGTAGTAGCATACACGGATGAGATGGAGAGAGGGTAGGACAGCCAGGTGCAGTCGAGAGGTTAGACAGTGGGTAGTGGCGAAGGGGGGAGGGGGCAGTAAAGCAGAGAAGTAAAAAAATGTGGATGATTGGTGGAATAGATGCCTGTGTAGTGCTGGAATGGGAACTGGGAAGGAGCTACTGGGTAAGTATAATGACTAACGAAGTTTGAGGAAAGGAGTGTTACGGAAACATAGGATATATTTCAGGTGGTGGAATTCCGCTGCCCAATGAACCTACACAATATCCTCATCCATCCCGACACAACCCCTGCTCCCAACCCTTTTCCTCATAGCTAATATCCCTGCAATAGGCCTAAATGCAAGACCTTTCTCAAACATCCTTCCACCACCGCCTACTCTATTCCTGTCGTAAGTATGATCTATCCCATCGAAGGCAGGGTTACCTGTAAACCTAGTCATATGATCTACAAGCTAAGCTGCAATCACTGTGCTGCATTTTGCGTGGTTATGACAACCAATGAGTTGTCTGTCTGCATGAATAACCACCGACAAACTGCGGTGAGCACGCTGCCCAACACGCCGTTTTTCGTTTCAGTCACTGCTTCACAACCTGTGCCACCTCAGTGCTTCCCAACAACAACACCTTTTCTGAACTGCGCAGGTGGGAGCTCCTTTTCTGACAGTCTTTTTGTTGTGCCTATCTGCGACTCAGCATCTCCGCTATAAGGTGAGTTACAATTGTTTTACAATTTATTCAAACATGTAGAAGTAAGAAACGTTGAAAGCATCCTGAAAGGTGAGAAGGCACACGAGTCACTCGAGGCGATAGACCTGAGTGCCCCTTACAACCTGGTCGCAGAAGGAATTGTGCTGAAACCAGCGCTGAATCGTTTGATACATATGCATGCTTTACTGTAATAATGTTTAAATTGCAAGGTATCAGTTTGAGTAGCTCAATATTTTACCTAAATACATCATTTTAAGAAAAAAAGAGGTGGTGATAATAATAAAGCATATGCAGATGTATGTTAAAATTAACTGTTACAAGTCTCAACGTGATAAAAGCAATATTTATGTCAGAATCCACGTTCTTAAGAAAAATTGAAGGCGCTTAATATTAGACTTAGAAATGTGAAAAATTTGTATACGCTTCAGTTCAACATAAAAATAATAACTATGTGACCCCATTAAGCTATCTAATACAGCTCTAACAAGTTTTATGACCTTGATGTTAATAACAACCAATACAGGTCATGTTCTACTGATAGTTCCGTTCTAAAAATTATAAAAGGCAAAGATTTAATGCAGGCGAGTTAAAAAAATTTCTGTGATATTAGCCAACTTACCTACTTTAATACAAAAATTACGAAAATTCTAAACTGATTCATAACATTGTTATTAAATATTGTGTGTCTGAGAAAGCGGCCGTTTAGAGACTGCAACCATGTGCAGAGGGCGGATGACAGGAGGCGTTCGTTTGGCCGTCCGCTGCGCCACGTATATAAATACAGTCCGAGAGGCAAGACTAGAGCTGCTCGCTACCGTCCGGAGAGGAGCTCAGAGATGGCGGACCGTGCTGAAAGCGACGCTGAAGCGAAGGGTGTGGCGGATCGCCGATTGGGCGAGCTTGCTCTGTCGGCAGCCCCATCCGGCCCCCCTACTGAAATTGACCGGCTCTGTGATCCGGAAGTGGAGGCGGCTGATTTTCTGGGAGTAGAAGACGAGCACAGAGTGGCGGATCGCCGCCCGGCGGAGCTTGCTCCGTCGGCGGCCCCGTCCGACCCTATCCTTACGACGGGCCGGCCAATGAAAATCCAGGAGGAGGGAGGAAGGGAGATGAGATGGCGTTATACAGACAATGCCTCGGCGGAGGCTGCAAGTAGCGGGAAAAGTGGCCGCCCGGTTATACCGGCGGATACGGTCTGTCCGCTACTTACGCCGTCTCGCTCCGGGAAGACGACGGAAGATGAAGACGCAAAAGCACGAGACAATGATGATGGGTCGGGTAGCTTTTATGTGACTTCTGTCTCGGTCGAGGAAGCTAGTTGCGGGGGGAGTCGCCGACCGGGGGTAACACATTACCAGTGACCACACCCTGCCTGCAACCTACAGCAACCCATTCCCAAAAGGGAACAAGAAGAAGCAGAAGCGCACCATTACTATCGCAGGAGGCATGTCCTCATACACAGTAATGGGCGCACTCGACGTGGGCGGACCAAAGAACGCCACTGCCAAGATGAAGACAACCGAAAGGGTAACATCGCCCGCTGAAGACAAGGTCTCCTGGCATGAAGTCGGGTCTCGAAAGCGGATAAAAGACGTCTTCGCGGACACCGTTCAACGGACGGCCCAGTTCATGCTGGGGAACGACGGAGAGGAAGCTGAAGACACGGAGGACATGGATGTGGAGGAAAGTCGCACTAAGAACCGCCCGGCAGAAAACGAGTCCGGAAAGCTACCGGAAATGTGTGACTAACGCCACTCCCACAACCGTACCGACGCTGCAAACACGAAGAAAGGCGTCGTGGAAAGGGTACAAAGCCCCTAACACGACCACTGACGCGGATGGGTTTCAAATACCCAAATGCAAGAAGATTGGAAGAGCTGTAGAGATGGCCACTGCTCCAGGCGTGGTCGTTCAAAAGCGGTTTGCTGAGCTCGAAGGGAAGGAGGAGGAGACAGCAGACCAGCAGCAGAGAAGCAAAAGGGCCCCCGCCACCACGCATCACGGTGAAATGGCCGAGCTCCTTTAAAGAAGCAGAACAGGTGATCCTCGCGGCCGTCAAGAACAACTTTACCACGAAGACAGCAAGTCACAATATGTACAGAATCGTAACGCGAACCTCGGAAGATTACAAAAGTGTCACTGACCTCATTGACAGCCGTGGTCTAAACTGGTTCACATACTCGTCGGAACCTACAAAGTCGCTCAAAGTAGTCTTCCAACGCCTGCCCTTCAGTATGGACCCCAGTATAGAGCTTCTTGGGGTCAAGGGGCACACCGTAAGGACATTATCCCGGATGAACTCGCCGAAAGACAACGCAGACATACCGCTCTTCCAGGTCATACTGGATGACACACCGGAACATAGGAGGATCTTTCAAGAAACGAGAGTGGGAAGCGTCAGCGGGGTCAGAGTTGAAAAACTGAGGAGGCGGAGAGGCCCGCTTCATTGATTCAACTGTCAGGGAATCGACCACCTGGCAAAATACTGCAAAATGTCCCCATGCTGCGTAAAGTGTGCTGGGGAGCACCTGAGCCGGGAATGCCCGTTCCCGATCGAGAAGACACCCATGTGCTGCAACTGCAATGAAGAACACGTCGCTACCTTCCGTGGCTGCAAAGCCTTCTAGAAAACAGCTGCAAAAGGGCGGAGAGGAGAGTTCAGCCGGGAAGAAACTACGCTATGCAGCAGCAGCGGCGACCGCGGCAGTGGCCGCATGGGAAACGCTTGCAAGACGGGCACAGCAACCCGCCGAGCAAAAGAGGCAGGCGGAACGGCCTACCCCCGCAGCAGAAGGCGTTCCCCTACCGCCACGAGAGGAGCACTAGCCGCAGAGCAGGGCCGGACGGACTCGTGGGCGCGAAGAAGGGAGGCCGCCACCTACGCCCGCCCCACCACCTCCGACCACTACTATTAGAGATGATGCGGGAGTTCAAGCAGCTGCTACTTCAACTACCGTGTCTGCACTGATTGCGGCCAACCAGGCCAACACCACACGAGAAGCCAACAACACCCATGATGCCTAATCGAATCATAGGTTCCCCGTCTGCGTATGGAACGCAAACAGCATAAGGCAGCAGGAGGTCGAATTTAGGCAGTTTTTAATCGACGAGGCCGTGGATGTTTGCCTCGTGTGTGCCTAGAGCACGGCGTAAACGCAAGGGCACCTAACTATAGATGCTATCGCGACGATAGAGCAACAGCAGACGGCGGAATTGCGGTCTACGTAAGAAGAACGCTGCGACACCACCAAATCCAGCTACCAGAGATGACGAAACTAGAAGCAACAGGCGTCACAGTCAGCATCTCAGTGGGTCAAGTGACCTTCGTCGCCAGGTACCGGCAGCGTAGATGACTCCTACAACAGGGCTTCGAGACGCTGACATCTTTACCGGCGGTGACCTCAACACCAAGCACCTAGTGTGGAACTGCAGGGTCACTACAACCAGCGGCAGGAGGCTTCCTAAAGCCGCCACAGATAATGACGCGATAGTGCTGGGACCTTACGATCCTACACACTATCCTAAGACAGGCCGCCCGGGTGTCCTGGACATGGCGATCATCAAAGCGGTGACCCACGACACAGTTGTAACGACGCACGTGGCCCTGTCCTCAGATCACCTGCCAGTGATCTTCGATGTGAGCGAGGACGGCGCAGCACCACCTGAAGGACGCAAGACCTACTTCAACAGCAACTGGGTACACCTCCCGGTACATCTGGCAGAGACGCTCGTCGTAGTACCGGATCCTGATGGTGATGGCCTGGACGCACCACTTGCAGTGATCTCGCTTCTCGCGATCAGAGAAGCTGATGCAGCAACGCAGCACAGATGTCAGAAGTCGCGGGATTTCTCCCGCCAGCTACCGCCGGACATCCTGCAGATGATCCGGGAGAAGAAGCAGCTGGCCCCGAGAGTGGCACGTCACCCGCCAGGCGGCGACGAAAAATCGGATCAACCGAATGGGCAGCGCCATACAGCACGCGGTCGCGGAGCACAGGAACAGGGACTAGGCTGGGAGGATAGCGACCCTGAACATCGGAGACGGCACTGCTTGGCAAGCAACCAAGCAGTTCCTTCGCAGGAGTCAACGAGTCCCGCTGCTACACGTCGGACAGCATGCAGTGGCCGAGCCTGACGCCAAAGCTGGGTACCGGCCGATACCTTCGCGGCCAACTTCACGACAGTCGAAGAAGAAGTAGATATCGACCATATCCGAATGATGGAAGATAGGCTCAGTGTATACCTCGCGGCAAAGGGCCCTGAGGACTCCATAGAACCCACAGCGGAAGAAGAGGTTCAACGGCAGCTACGGCACCTCGACCCGCGCAAACCGGGTCGGTGCGATAACATCGGTGGTGCAATCCTGGACCATGTCCTGTCAGATGCTGTGAAACTGCTCACGAAGATATTCAACGACATCGTTAGGACCAGCCACACTACCCCCCCCCCCCCCCCCCGCCGCCTCATAGAAACATGGGGATTGATGGTGATACCTAAGGCTGGCAAAGACAACAGGTTGGCGCAAAATTACCGGCTTATCAGCCTGCTACCTACAGTCTCAAAGGTATTTGAGCGAATATATGACAGGAGACTGCACCGTCACGTCGGAGAGGAAGAACTGCTTTCCGTCGAGCACTTCCGGAGGGGGCATGGGACAACACACCAACTGCTGCGACTAGTGGAGCAGGCGTTGGGGATGCTGGAGAGGAGGGAGTACCTTGGGACGGTACTCCTAGACGACAGCGTTTGGCACGACGGACTAGTCTAGAAGTTACAGTACAGGGAGTTCCGGTGTCACACGCCGGCCTGATCCACTACTATCTGGTGGGACGTACCTTTACGTGAAGATAGAAGACAGGATATCAACAGTACGGGAAATAGCCACCGGAGTCCCACATGGCTCAGTATTGGGGCCCCTCCTGTATACCCTATTCAACGCAACGGGTGAAGACGGGGCTGTATGCCGGTGATACAGCCCAGTACACCAAGAGCATCAACCCACATCTGATGGAAGGAAGATTACAAATAGGCTGCAACGAGCTGGGAGCTTGGGCCATCAAGTGGCGGCTCAAGTTCAATGCGGCGAAGAGCCAGGCTGTGATCTTCACGATATCTGGTGCTCCAGTTATTAATGGTACAAGACAATTACCAAATCCACCAATTATAATAGGCATTACTATGAAGATAATTATTACAAATGCATAGGCTGTAATAATAACATTATAAATGTGGTCATCTCCAATTAGAGATCCTATTTGACCCAATTCAGCATGAATAAGTATTCTTATTGATGTTCCTACTATTCCTGCCCATGCTCCAAATAGAAAGTATAAAGTACCAACGTCCTTATGGTTTGTTGAGAATAATCATTTTTGCGGTAAGATGGCTCTGCCACCAATTCGCATCGTGGGAGGCCCTATCCCATGGTCGAAACCGCTCGCTACCTGGGCGTCACACTGGATTGGGGCCTTACGTGGAAGACGCACATCGCCAAAATACGGGGTAAGGCGCGTGGGAGAATACGTCTCCCATACCCCTTCCTCAATCCCACGACCACACCGTCTCCACACTGCGGAAAGACGCCGTACCTGGCACTTACCAGGCCCGTGCTGGAATGCGGCGCCGTGGTGTGAGGGAATGCCACCGAGACGCACATCAGTAGCCTCCAGAAGAGGTGCCTGAGACTGGCACTACATCTTCCGCGTGATTTCAGCACGGCCGAACTACATCGGCTGACGGGCGTGCCGATGCTCAAGAACCGCTTCAGGCAGTCGACGAGACACTTCTATGACGACACGAGAAGATCTACGAATCCTCTCATCAGGAATTTGGGAAACCAGATTCACTTGCTAGAGACAACAAGTTGGCCGGACTTGCTACGAGAGTAGCAACGCTGCTCAAGCAGTAAGAGGAAGGAAAAAGAAGAGTGTCAAACCAGAAGAAACAAACCAAGACGCGATGAACCGAAAATCTAACCAGAGGAAGAAGAAGGAAAATCAGCTACACCTGCTAATCCTTCAACCCAACGCAGTTGCAGCTTCGAGATGACACAAAGCAAGGAAGCAAGCAAGACGGTAAGATCCGCCTCAGTCAAATGCCGGAGTGCACGCTGCCTCAGATGACGTTAGAGACAGGCTGTTACAAAACACTTATTTTCAGTAATAACAGATAGTGAAATCGCGGGGACTTTACAACGTCCCGGATCGCTCGCATTTCGCAAAGATAACTATTGTGTGCCGCCCGTTATGTTAGCAAATCCGCATGGCAAGTGGTGACAATTATTTTCCACTTTTGTGGCGAGCATTTATTTTGATTATCAGTAGTCAGGGCGAAAGACAATTTAGTAGTAACTTACCGTAGAGGTCCCCTCTCAACTGCTCATAGTTCTGTTTAGGATAGAGACATTTGCTGTCAGTATGAACATAATGAACATGACAATGTTGCGCGTGTGTAACTTTACCAAATATAAGTATCAATTAGAGCTCAGAATCTTCATTTATAATCATAGTCGTGATCATGCTGAGCAAATAGAGAATAGAAACATTTGTTTCAGTGGGCTGGACAAGAATGTGGGCTTGTAGGCTGGAAAATATGGTCATCACGTTCTCGATTGCGTTCTGGCTGCCACAGAAGTTGTCGCCAGGTTCCCGTAAAAGACGGCAGACAATATTTACAATTCCAATTTTCTCCTATGACTACTGATTTATTATGATGAAAATCAGCCCACGAACCCACAGACTGTTGAGTTAGTGCCGAGGGTCAATAGCCCACTGACCATTGGCCATCGCTTTGTGCTGCCGTCCTAAAACGGCCGGACAGCTGGTATACAAACACACATAACACGTGCTGTGGAGCACACCCCTGGCGAAAAGATTTCACGATCTGAGAGTGACGTGAGAAAGGTCACTGAAGGCACATTGTGCTGAAAACGTAGAAAGCTGTTCATTTTCCCAGAAAGCACTGAAAGTTAGAGATAAACATTTCGAAGACGTACTGGGGACCCACAGTCCTGGTCGTTCGAAAACGTGCGACACTGCTGAACACTTTGACTCAGCAAAAAACAAACGTTTACACTATGTAAAGCGTCCGTCATTGGCTAACGTAAACAAACTGTAAGGGAGAAAGGAACAACGCACGTTGATGACGAGGAGCAGCTCACTGGTTGCAGAGAGAGAGACTGTGAGAGTATGATGCATGCGACTTTTTTCTGTAGGGGATGGTAGGACGAAAGTGGACTACTATTTTGTAAGGAGCGGTATTATCTTTCAGCAATCGTAAGAACCAGAACCAGACCAATCAAAATTGAGTAAGAGGCGAAAAAGCGCTAACTCGTGGTTTTCTTTTACTTAACATTCGATCAGAGGTCAACTGGTCATTCGGAATCTCTGCCGCCAGACTTGCATGCTGAGGGCTGTTGCCGGCCTGCCGTGCTGCCTGAGCTGACGTTTTGGGGCTGATCTGTACTTAGCCGCTGGCGAGGGTCATTGATTCCGCCGGTGGTTGTTTCTGCAGCCACTTCATCTACAATGCTATGGTGAGATCGAGCCGCAGTCGCTAGGTGATTTGTAGGGACGTAAGTAATTTTATAGCAATTCGGTTACTTCAGGCTTCGCGCTGGAGACTTACATTTTTATCACTAACGAAAAGTATGCTTTCAGCTCCGACCTCAAGTTTGACGTATTGCCTTCTGCAGTACCAACTGTTTTCAGTTAACATCACGACAATCACAGTGCACTTCGGAATTGTCATTAATTCACTTGCGGTTTATTAGTATCTTTTCCCCGACTGTGCTATGTCAGAATGCTAAGATCTTATACTGATGTTGCCTCAGATTGCCATTTGTTTCGCTTATGATTTTGTTGGAATAATAATAGTGTTGTTATCTTATTGGAATACATCAAAGTAATTGTAATTCGTTTCTCATTTAGTAGTCAGAAGTTTCCCTCGTCATTTTATTCTGGAGGGTACCCTTGCATATTTTGTGACGCCTCCCAGGGTCCCATTTCAATAGCCTGGAGCATCAGCTTAGATTTTAGATCGTCACCCAGCTTATTTTGTCGACTCCTGCCTGGGATTGGTTCAACTGAGATCTCCTGAGGCCACTACCTCAAAAACTATTAAATTCGCAAAATATAAAATATATTTAAGTGCTGGCGCGTAACAATTTATGTCTGTACTTTTCTTTCAGTGAGATTGGTTGGTTCGTACAGCTGTCGTTGTCGAACAGAAAAGTCGTCGTTTGGAGGGGATATTATTTATTTTGTGCGTATGTGAGTTAGGACGTCCCCCAGCACTCAATACATCTCGCATAGCATTACATTGAGTACTCTGATTTAAGTTTTATGTAAAGCCATAATTTTATATTATCAAGTCCAGGGAAAATAATTTTAATAATATGGGAACAAACAAGCACACACAAAACATAAAGAATACCAATCCCGGGCATAATAACTCTGTATTGTTATTATTATTATTATTATTATTATTAGTCGTAAAGCTCCCAACATGGAAGACGCTAAGTAAAGATGGTTCACTTCTGGGGCTTCTTATTCTTCTTGTTTGCCCACCAGGTCTTCATTCTTTGCGAGAATTCAGCTTTTCTTTCTTCGCTCCATTTTGTTCCAGTTCTCGGCGCTTTTGTCTCTGGTTTGACCTCCCATTTGTCAACTTTAAGTTTGAAATTGTTTCTTTTGTTCATGTCTTCAGTAGTAATGTTGGCTAATTCCAGATCTTTCTTTACATTTTTGATCCATTCTCCTCCATTAACAAGGGATGCTACGTATCTTACTATTTTTTTTGTAAGTCTGTGATCGGGAAGTCTCATTATGTGGCCATAGAATTTTAGACGCCTCTTCCTCTGTATTATAATAAATCTCCGAACATACTAAGAAAAGAAAGCACATGAAAACAAACGCAAAAATGCAAATAAAAAAAAGAAGTCAAATCGTATTGTAGTGTTATCTTCACAGGTGGTATAACCTATTCTTGCGCTACAGCTGCATGGACGATGCACTCATCAGCCAGTTGCTCGTTCCTTTCGGATGAACTCCACACTGTGTTGCGATGCGGGTAATACCGCCTGATAAGCATGCATCGATGTAGGAACAACAATCGTATGAACCTCTCAGTAAGTGTCGTAAATTTGCATCGCAAATCTTACTAGACTCGTCGAATCTGTCTAACGGCTTCGGTGGAGGAGAAGAGAAAATGGCTCAAGTGGCACTAACCACTATGGGACTTAACATCTGAGGTCATCAGTCCCCTAGACTTAGAACTACTTAAACCGAACTAACCTAAGGACATCAGACACATCTATGCCCGAGGCAGGATTCGAATCTGCGACCGTAGCAGCAGCGCGGTTCCGGACTCAAGCGCCTAGAACAGCTCGGCCAAGAAGAAGAGACCTCAACATTTGTTGAACCAGTTGTTGCAATAACGCCATTTGTTGCTGGTGCTGCTGTTGGAGCAGACGGGTTTGCCGGTGTAGTCGCTTCTGGTATGCTTGCCTTTTTGCACCTTTGATTCGTGCTCTTACAGGCACAGCACTTGTTTGTCCGGGATACACGTGAATAAAAGAAGTCTTAACCAACTTCTGTATCTCTTTAGCTACGGAGATACAACCAAATCTGGATCCTGAACTTTTAAATAATGTATGAGAAAGTCAAAGCTGTTTTCAGCTAGCGTAAACAGTACAGTTATATTAAACGGAAAACACAAGTACGCAGTCATAGTCGTTGCCGGCAGACTGTTATGCTGCAAACTACAATGCTTCATCAACGACATGTATGTGAGTTGACAGCTAAGTGCATGAGTGTTTAATTGGTCTGACTCCACTCGTTTCCGGGACCTGTTGCAGTTCTGGTGAGTGGAATGGGCACTATCTGCCCTAGTCAGGAATCTTATAGTATCTATGCCAGCCACTGGATTCGTATGGAAGTTGCTATCGTAGGAAATATCTGGTGTAAACGTATCCAACATTTCGCCGCATCAGTTGCGCATTTGTTTCTATGATAATCTGTTTCGATAAATAATTGATCATCTTCAGTTTTTTGTAGTTACGTAAGGAACATCATAACCATAGGGAACTACACATTACAATGTTATACAGAATCTCATTAGCCGTTCTCTATGAATGTGGCTTCTAGTAATGAACAGGGCGTCTCTCCAAATTATTAACTCACATTACTCAAAATGGGCAGATTTTGTAACGTAGTAAACTTACATACGTGCGTGAAGTCCATCGATTACGAAGGGGCGACGGTAAACCGCCTTGAAAATCTGTTAATTGCGTTGCCTAACTGCAGGTGCGAACTATTACGAGGCGACAATACGGATCTGGTGATTTGTCTGCAATATTCTGACCAGTCTGCTCTTTAGTAAGACTACGCGTACTGATAATTAAAACTTAGAGAGACGCCAAGATCACTGATATGGGTCATTTCTCTATATGATTTGTAGTTTTGAAGCAGTAGTCTTCTCAAATCCCACAAATAATTATGAATAGCGCTGTATTAATCAAAACTTCCGTCCAACTGAGACTGTGAAACGAAATTTTATTGCCAAAACAGTTGCAGAATGTTTTGCTAAGAATTTGTCGGGAATAGAGAAAACATTTAGTAGGACTGCTGTATACACTTACTAATATATTATACAACAAAATTAAAGAGTCTCTTCTTCGAAACCATTTAATTGTCTCCCATTGCGACGAAGAAGTTTCAGAAAGCCTGGCACCCTACGTCGTGTCTCGCCGGCTCGGAGACGCTTCAAATAAAAGCTGTCGACACATGCGAAGGAAAGGTCAGAGCTCAGAAGTTCATGTGAGCAGTAACGTGGGTTAATGACGTCACACTGGCAACAAACGTCACCACAATTCTGGCCAGCGCCACGGTGGATGGGTCGCACGAGTGGGAGGTCGTCGCATTCCCTTTTACGCACATTTGGCCACTGCTCTTGACGCTTCTGAGATGCAGATCAGAAACGGTACGTCCAACGTTGAAGTCACCTCGTTTTCTAATGACTAGTCGAGGATAACATTTCAGACTCACCGCGCCCGAGTATCAACGCGAGAAGTCCCGAAAGCGGTATAAAAGGCACCAATGAATCTACCCCTTCCCTTGTGATGTTGATTTCGTCACATTTCGCTGTCGGATACGAGAGTTCTGAGTGCGATGAGCAACAGGAAGACGTACCCGACTACCTTCGACACTGCTGACACTATCCAGACATGCAGTCCGTCAATAAGGATATCACTGGTGTGATGTACCTTTTGCATTTCTTGCTATTATATTTTCGTTTCCTTCAAAGGCAAAGAGAAAATGTGAAGTGGTAGTCCAGCGTAGAGCCTGCGCCTATCGTCATACATTTTTGATTTTCAAATATTGAAAATAACAGAAGAGGTTTTCCCTGTCCAGGTGGCAAGATGTTGTGGGTGGATACGGCGACCAGAGGTTGTATTATTACTTGGTAAGCATAAATCTGCAACAAGAGAAAGACTATTTCGTTTATATGGAACTAATATGACAAGACTTTTTACACACTTACAGGCATAGCTCAGCTTATTGTGCTTGTCCGACGCCCCGGAAAATTTTATACAACACAGTAACCAGAATTCCAATTTTAGGTCACCTCTATTATTTTCTTATCTGCCATTAGTTACTTTACTTATTTCCATATATCTAAATTTTATTTCTTATTACATTATACTGGGCTGCAACCTCGCTGAAAGTCGTTGCACCGCTTTGGAGTGAAACCAATAGCAATTTCTGCTCTGGTATACAGGGTGTAACCACTAAGGAACGTTCAAAACCAATCGGCGGTTTCTGAACGTGATCTGAGGAAGCTAGGAGTGTTTATGTTCTCAGTCGTTTGATCAAAAAATGGTTCAAATGGCTCTGAGCACTATGGGACTCAACTGCTGAGGTCATTAGTCCCCTAGAACTTAGAACTAGTTAAACCTAACTAACCTAAGGACATCACAAACATCCATGACCGAGGCAGGATTCGAACCTGCGACCGTAGCGGTCTTGCGGTTCCAGACTGCAGCGCCTTTAACCGCAAGGCCACTTCGGCCGGCTAGTCGTTTGATCAAAGCGGGGGGGGGGGGGGGGGGCAGGGAGGGGAGGAGGAGAGGAAATTGACACATGAGTAAATGTGAATAAAACCGCACAGGATCGATCTAAGACACCCCCCCTCCCCCCCCAGTTCGGCAACGCTTTCAGTGCCACCCAGGCTCCTCTGTCGAACACTTTAAAAATGTGTCTATACATAGATGGCCAGTCATTGGTTCCTAGACACTGATGTGACAGGTAACCATTTTTGATACCCCTGAGTATGCTGCATGTGAAGTGTAAGGGGTGTCGGATGGAATGCCCATCACATCGGCTCCTAGGTATCAAAGACCGGCTGTCTCTGCACAGGAACACTTTTAAAGTTCCCAACAAAGATGCACATGTGACACCAATCGTGTTGCTGAATTTGGGGCGGGGGGGGGGGGGGGAGGGGACCATTTGCCATTCTATTCAGGCACGGGCACATTCCCCCGTGCTCATACCACAGGGAGGGGTTCGAAACAGGAGATCTGCTAGGGCGTCAACGCTTATTGCTACTTCGGACCACGTTCAAATTTCGTCGAATGGTTTTGAACCGCCTCTAGTTGTTCCAACATGTACACCAAAGGAAAAATAGCGGTCGTGCTACACTCTAGAGGGTTGTGATCACGTTCAGTGGAAGTTTCAGACCCACAATGCCCTTAGAGAGGAGCCAAATAGTCCAGAGCGTTTCAGCCATCTCAAAGTTTCCAGGGTCGTCCTCATGTTGCTTAACGCACTGTAAACTGTCACTTTCGAAAATGTGTGGGAATAAAATCCCAGGAGAAAGCGGTTGTTTGGTGACGTGTATACTACGTCCTGACGCCTTTTTCTGTCGATTCTGAGAGACTGGGTGTTTGCAATGTCTTCCTCAGCAGCCCATAAGAAATCCGCGTGGTTTTAAAGCTGGTGGCCGAGATTCTCACCTCCAACACAGAGGAGTCAAGAGATGAGGGTGAAATGTGTCTAAGGGACGGTGACTACCTTCCCATCGTGTGATACGTCCACGTTGCATTGAGCAGAATTATGATGATATCTGGCGCCAGTGTGACCGCATTAACCAGTGTTGCACCTCACATGGGCTTCTGATCTCTGGCCGTATTTTCGCATGTGTTGACAGTTTTTCCTTCGAGACATCGCCAAGCCCAAGGGTGACGTCGCAAGACGCTACGTTCTTGCACCGTTAAAGAAGAAGGTTGTAGGCAGATTTCACACAAAGTGTAAACTTCCGCTACTTATTGGGAGACGTTGACATGGTCTACGAAGAGTGACCACATAATTTCCCTGCTTAGTATAGTTTTTCTCAACATCGATAACCCAATCATGTAAAGAAGGCTAGGAAACAGTCCCATTCACTGTATTGCAAATGGTGTTTTCTTTATAACCATACAAACATTCGGGGTTTAAGGAGAAGGGGACACCGACAGAGACCAGATGATTAGCTTTGCCCTGTCGATAACCCGAAAACCAGCATAGCAGAACGCCTGAGGATGCAACGAGTTACACAGACTCCATAACTGGAAGAAATATTGCTTTCATGTATGCAGGGGGAGACTTCAGTAAGCTGTTGGTAAGCTGTCTGTCTGTAAAATGGGAGACATTTACAAAGGTGCGACCAAACCAAATAGCGGTCTGCCTTTGGCGCAAGTGAGGGCGGTTGTTTTGTTTGCATTCGGCCGGTAATGCAATGTGCTCGCACGCGAATCTTTCCTGTTTATATTCTCGCTGCAGCAAGTGAATCACGACCATCTTTGGACAGAGCCAGGCCAAAATTATGGTCTCTTTTCAAGCACACTGTTCAAGACTGCGAGCACATGAAATTGAACGTTTTAATCGAGGCGATCATCGTTGTTACTCCTCAAGGCATCATTGAGATCCACATATTAACTGCTAGCAGCGACACTTACATTTACTGATAAATGAGGAGATGCACGTAGGTGTCGTCCACAGACATGATCATGATATCAAATTTAGGCATTTTGATTGTCATACTGGGACTGTCACAATACACCACTCTGCGTTTGGCATCCGCACACTGAGGGTGTTTGAGCTCCCTTTGGAAGCCCTCCCATATATTGCGATGACAGTGTTCAAACTCAAACCTTACAGTAATGTGATAAGTCTCCTGGCTGAAAAGTGGCAAACATTTCAGACGTATCATGACTAAAACAGTGTGTGACGAATCAAGAGAGAACTGATGAAGCATGTGCTATCCATTTTAGTTATCAGGGCCTGCACAATCTTCGTCATTTATGATGGGCGGCCATATATGGGCCAGTTGCAGCCAGGGAGGCCATGTCCAATCTGAACGTATCCAACGCAGGCTGCTTCTGATAGCAGTTGATGATAATGCACCCCATGTGACGCCTACTGCATTTCTCCTCAACTATACAGTTCTTACAGAAGTGACAGATGTTCTTATTCAGGACTGACACACCCTGTCCCCACTGACAGACGACATCTGCATGGCGTACTACACAGCTACTCCCAAATTGTCACTGGCCGAACTGCCTAAGGAAACGACCATTGCAGACTTATCTTCTTAGAAGATGGATTTCTACCTTTCTCCTGAGGGGGCATCGTCGGATCCCTGCTGCCCACACTCTGTCATGAAGTAACATGTCTCCAAACAATGTTTCCTTCAAAAACACAAGAAGTGGCATTATATGCCATCTGACAATTCCCTCCTTTGGGTGCATGCAGAACGAGGATCCATCATCAGATGAAGCAAAGGGCTCCACCACCTGGGAATCAGGTAGAAATACCCCCTCCCTACTGACGCATCCTGTATGCCCTGTCACGACGTCACAGCAACTACAATGTGTAAACCTGATAGTCCTCTTCTGACGATGAGCATGCCCATGTGTGCCCCATCAGCAGTGATCTTCAGTGGCTATCAAGTGCCTCATCTGATTCTTGGGTGGATGGCACTGGAGATGAATCAGAGCACCCAATGGGTGCTGCAGACGGAGGTATCCCCTCAGCTGTGTCCAGCACCATCCTGTCACAGTGACTGCGACGGCAATAGCAGCTTCATGGGATAGCCCTTAGCAGCTGTAATTGCTGTGATGAACAATTTACTGGACAGAGCAGTCCACCAGAATGACTGCGTAGCAACAGTTAATGTTAAAAACAATCATGGACGCCATGAACTGGCTAAGCCTGAGGACATGCTCAATGCAGCAGACAGTGACATTGCCCTATTTAAAGAGGTGCTTTTTGCATTCAGGTAGAAGATTTGTGTCTTACATGCATACACTGACAGCAGAGTGGCGGTCCTTCTCCATGAAGATATCCTTCCCGAAGATGTCGAGTACCTCTCACAAGCCAGAGGTAAGGTTCTTACCCAAGGGGCCAGACTCATCAGTGTCTATGTGATATCCAGATTGGGTCAGATAATTTACGTCCATCTTTATTGGATAGCAAGATGCCTTGGTACTGTGAGGAATTTAAACTGCACCTAACAGCCCAAAGGTCGCTTACCACGTCACTTTCAGTGTGCAGAACTTTTCGCAATTGTAAGCAACCACCACCCTGTGGGCTTGTAGGAACACATTTCTGGCGATTGGTCAGGCTTTAAGCACTTTACTAGTCTTCCATTTAGCCGTGTCGATCGGTTTACATCTCGAGCCCCATTGTCAGGGGGACAAAAGCCACCAAAGTGCGACCATGCGGCCTGTATCGGTGCCATCATCCACAGTCATCAGCGCAGCTGTGGTCCATGAAAGTTCAATATGGCCCACATGATTTCTCCAGAATTTCGGTGGCTAATAGATGAGGTGTGGAACTCCCACACTCATCATGGCAGCACCTATTATGCCCTTCGCTAATGGTTACTCTGCGCTTGCCCTCCACAAGTCCTTGACTGGCTGTGGTAGGAATGTGGAGGCATGGAGATGACAATCCCCGGATATCTGATACAGTACCCAATGGGCATGTTACACACTGCCACACACGCCCACATGACAGACAATGGTGAATCATGCCAAGATCCAGATCATCACCCTCGCATGCCGCCACATTGAGGAAGGAATTGTCAGGGAACGCACCCAAGATAAAGCGGCCCAGAAGGGACCATCCTTAGCGAAAGACGATGCAAGCAAAAGGTCTTGATACATGTTACGATGGACGATGGATATACGCCTCAATACTCAGTGGGATGTAGGAATACACTTCATACCCACAACACTACACTGTGCTCGGATCATTTTCATCCCCCACAGGTGATTGCACATGTCTCTCAGCCACTTTTAGTACTATACTCCTGGCTGCGGCAACACATTTGATTGAAGATGTGACAGAGGAGGAGGTCCTTGAAGCAACACAGATGGGAGCTTCCCAGCATTTGCTGTCGCCAGCATGCGGGACGTATGCCGTGATCTACTGTCTCCCACAGAGCAGCTCCGTGGGCCGTTCCTTGAAGGACTGATAAGTTTTTTTTTAGTTATAAGTCTTCTGAGTGGTTTGATGCAGTCCGCCATGAATTCCTCTCCTATGCCAACCTCTTCATCTCAGAGTAGCACTTGCAACCTGCGTCCTCAATTATTTGTCGGATGTATTCCAATCTCTGTCTTCCTCTACAGTATTTGGCCTCTACAGCTCCCTCTAGTACCATGAAAGTTATTCCCTCATGTCTAAACAGATGTCCTCTCATTCTGTCCCTTCTCCTTGTCAGTGTTTTCCACATACTCCTTTCCACTCCGATTCTGCACAGAACCTCCTCATTCCTTATCTTATTTTTGAGCATTCGTCTGTAGCACCACATCTCAAATGTTTCGATTCTCTTGTGTTTAGCGTATCTCACAGTCCATGTTGCACTACCACAAAATGCTGTGCTCCAGACATACATTCTAAGAAATTTCTTCCTCACATTAAGGCCAATGTTTGATACTAGTAGACTTCTCTTGGTTAGGAATGTCCTTTTTGCCACTGCTAATCTGTTTTTGATGTTCTCCTTGCTCCATCTGTCATTGGTTATTTCGCTGTCAAGGTATGATAATTCCTTTTAATTTCATCAACCTCGCGACCATCAATCTTGATGTATAGTTTCTCGCTGTTCTCTTTTCTGATATTTCTCATTACTTTCATCATTCTTCGATTTACCCTCAATACATATTCTGTACTCATTATATTGTTCATTCCATTCAAAAGATCGCATCCACTTAGGGTAGCAATGTCATCAGCGAATCGTATCATTGAGATCCTTTCACCTTGAATTTTATTCCTACTCCTGAAATTTTCTTTTGTTTCCGTCATTGCTTCTTCGATGTACGGATGGGATAGTGTGGGTGAAAGACTACATCCCTGTCTTACACCCTTTTTTAAACCGATCGCTTCGTTATTGGTCGTCCACACTTATTAGTTCCTCTTCGTTCTTGTACATATTACATATTACCCGTCTCTCCCTACAGCTTACCCCTATTTTGCTGAGAATTTGGGACACCTTACATCATTTTACATTGCAGAACGTTTGTTCCAGGTCGACGAATCCTATGAACATGTCTTGATTTTTGTTTAGTCTTGCTTCCATTATCAACCGCAACATCAGATTGCCTCTCTAGTTCACCTGCTCAGACTCGCCAAAAGCATGGTGTTCGTCTCCCTCGCCTTTAGACAGACCTCTGATATGGCCGACAACGCGCTTTTGACGGCGGCACTACGACACATGAGGTACCTCGACACGGTGCGGTGATGCGCCTTCTTTGCGGCGCGGCATCCAGGGAGTTGTACAACGACCGTCTCACGCCGCTGATCCCGATTCAGCGCTCGGTGAGACAGGGCTGTCCTCTCTTAGCGATATAGCACGTCTAAGCTTTGGGACATCTGGTCCGTGGCCTCCGAGAACGCCTTGTAGGGATGACACTCGACAGACATACCTTTTGCTGCACTGCCTTTGTCAACGAACGATCTGCCCCTCCTCCTGCGTGACGCTGATGATGTCCGTGCAGGATTGGCATGAGGGTGACTTACGGCGCCGCATCGGACAGTGTTCTGAACGTCCAAAAATCGCATTCTCTGTCCTGTCTAGAGGCAAGGATCTGCCCGATGGGCGCGTGACCCCCTAAGAGTAAGTGAGACGACACGTAGCTTGGGCATTGACTACAACTAAACTGTGGCTGTGGCGCTCGATAGCCCTCAGCTGTAGGCGTCTATTAAACCAGGTCAGAGCAGAGGTGACTGATCACCCTCTTAGCACTGTAGATATCCTGCAACGGATGCGATATGCCAATTTCTATTGGGCGTTGCGCATGCAGAAGCTTGCTATCCTCCATCTCCGTCCAGCTGCGTGCTGGCGGATTTCGGATCCTTTGTTAGTGTGGGTAACTTGAGTAGAATTTCTCCGAATTATCCCTTGCCCCAGTCTAGACTCCACCCTTGTCGTCCTCGTTTCCATGAGTTTTAGAATGGCAAGCTTCTCTTTGGTAAGCAGGCTACAGCGGAATAACTTCTTCCAAAACGGAACGCAGCTTCAAAATAGTTAAAACCATATGTTTTGACGGAGCACAGAGAAACTTAGTGATGTGAAACTGTTGCGTTCATTTGCTCTAGCTCACTTGACTAACAATTATGTTTTCATCGAACTGGAGAGACATTCAGAAAATATCTAGAATCGTGGCTCATTGAGCAGTGCTACAACAGCCTACTGTAGAAACTAAAATCCAAAGTATTATTATGTCAAATAATCTGGACTACATTCTTAAGTTTCTATTATAAAGTAAATTTGGATTGCATACTGTTGTATTGTTATTTTAGATCCGCTATGAGTCTTTCAACCTCCCGTGGGAGAAATGGGGCCTAGGCCTTTTTCATGTTCAGGACAAAACGAAGGCCCTATTTGTAAGCTATCACATAAAGATGTGGCGACGTTGTCCGACTTGCCTTGCAAACCTGTTGCTGGAGACCTTAGTGCCAATCTCTGGTGCTGTTACCGGACATCCCAGAATTTTCCTTGAGCTAAGTTACATCTGCACCGCAAAACTGATCATCACCGAGAGTGATATACACCATCCTGCAACTGAACAGGGCAGCGAAAGTGACTGAATGGGAAGACCCCCATGCAGAGTGGCGTGCTGTGTGGCAGGTGGTGAGCGCCGCCATTCTTGATATGGAAGTTCAGTCTGCTTTGTATATAACGCTTAGTGGGAAGCATGTGTGCTGTCTCATCTACATCAAATCCATCTCACGGACTCCCCACTTTGCCACGTGCGAACTGATGTATATGGATGACGTTTGCCTTGTGTACGGATCGGCTAAGGACTTTTGGCACTTCGCGGACCAGATGGTAGCTTTCCCAGACGTGTGAGTGCCGGCTCCTCTCCCACATGAGGTGTATTTTCCAAATTCGCGGCCATATCGACTTCGATACGCAGCCATGCCATGAACAATATGTTCGGTGACAAAAGTCAATCCTTGAATTTTGGCACTACTTAAACGCCCGACAGTGTGTGATCGCACATAATCCCAGGCAAGAGCAATATTTCTCAAATTTTCCCTGCAGCGCGTTTTATAATCCACCTCACAGCAGGATTATCCATAACAGGAGAAGTTGAACCACGAAACCTTTTTGTTACGACTGAACTAACATCAACGATCACACGGCTACGATATACATCGATCGTTAATCCTGCTGCGAGTAACACAGTGGAGCGCGCTCATGCCGTAACGAGAAGACCTCTTTTGTTGTTATTTCTGTTTGGCTGCTGAAAAGGATGAGCTTTCATTTACCTTCCTCTGGATATTATGAGGCATGCCATAGCACAAACGTCAGCAACACATTGGTGATGGTGCGCAAAAAGTCTTTTCATCTTTTCTTTGATGCATTTTGGACCTCTTGGATACTACATCCACCACCCTTCTCAGTTCTGAGGGTAGAATGGGGCATGATGGTCAGGCCTTGGGTTGCGACCCCTGCCCTCTTTTCTCCTGTCCTCCCCCCCCCCCCCCCTACCTTTCTTCGAACTATAAAAACAAAGAATAGCCATGCGCGTCAGCACTTCAATTCCGGGAGTTGGTTAGGCGAGTCAGCCCACGATGGAATCCATCTGGCAGTTTGATGTCGATGCCCGGTGTGTCTGACAGTCTAGATGTGGTTTTTAGGCAGCTTCCCATATCCAATTACGTGAAAATCGATCTGATGCCCATCTTTTGCCCCAGTCAAACGATTCGCAAGAATGAGGAAAAAACTTCACACACTTTCACATTGGATAACACTAGACACAAGCATTTGTGAAATACAGACTCCATGCTGTGAGGAAGATGGTAGGGATAGGAAGGGCATCCGACCATTCTCTATCACGAACATTGCCACATTCGAAACTTAACATCCCTACCCCCTGAAGATAAGAGATTAAGGCCAGAAATACGGGACAAACAGCCACACACTCATATTACAACGGATACAGGGCAACGAAGAGTACAGGATGGCGGAATCACCATCAGAGCGAGTGAAAACTCGATAAACAACAAGCCGGAAGTCGAAAACATTTTGAATGATCATTTTTTAAATGTTGTAGAGAAAATAGGATCTAAATGTTCATTAGAAGAAGCAAGGCAGTTAATGGAAGAGGCCTCACCCACACCATTTCTTACAACTGAAATTCCACCCACCTCTCCTTCTGAAATTAGGAAAATAATAAACTCTCTCAAGAATAAAAGCTCACATGGAATTGATGGCATTTAGAGCAGGATAATAAAAGCTTGTTCCCAAGAAATAAGCGGGATTCTCAGCCATATATGTAATAGCTCTCTGAAGCAGGGTATTTTCCCAGATAGACTAAATGGAAATTCCATGTGGCAAGGGCCTCCCGTCGGGTAGACCGTTCGCCTGGTGCAAGTCTTTCGATTTGACGCCACTTCGGCGACTTTCGCGTCGATGGGGATGAAATGATGATGATTAGTACAACACAACACTCAGTCCCTGAGCGGAGAAAATCTCCGACCCAGCCGGGAATCGAGCCCGGGCCCTTAGGATTGACATTCTGTCGCGCTGACCACTCAGCTACCGGGGGCGGACAGATAGACTGAAGTATGCCATTGTTAAACCACTGCATAAAAAAGGGGATACGTCTGATGTCAACAACTACCGCCCATTCTCTCCTCTGACTGCCTTATCCAAAATTCTTGAAAAAGTAGTGTATTGTAGAGTAGCTTCACACCTTTGTAAAAATAAGGTTTTAGCAAAATGTCTGTTTGGTTTCCAGAAGGGTTTTTCAAGGGAAAATGTTGTATGTACTTTCACTAATGAAATGTTAAATGCTCTGAGTAACCGGAAGTCATTCGTTAGGGTTTTTTGCGACTTATCAAAGGCTTTTGAGTGCGTAAATCATGGAATACTTCTATATAAACTGAAGTACTGTTTTATGAATGGGACAGTGCTCAAATGGTTTAAATCATACCTAACTGGAGGAGTGCAGGAAGTTGAAATTGGGGAACAATCAAGAATGGGGTGCCGCAAGATTCAGTCTTGGGTCCTTGCTGTTTTTAATATATATTGATGACTTGCCATTCTATATTCACGAAGATGCAAAGCTGGTACTTTTTGCCGATGATACAAGTATAGCTATCACACCCAACAGACAAGAATTAACTGGTGAAATGGTAAACAATGTTTTTCAGAAAATCATTAAGTGGTTCTCTGCAAATGGGCTTTCATTAAACATTGACAAAACACAGTATATACAGTTCCACACAGTAAATGGAATGACACCATTAATAAATATAGACTTCGATCAGAAATCGGTAGTTAAGGTAGAATATTCAACATTTCTAGTTGTATGCATTGATGAGGGGTTGAACTGGAAAAAACACACTGAGGATCTGCTGAAACGTTTGAGTTCAGCTACTTATGCTATTAGGGTCATTGCAAATTTTGGCGATACACATCTCAGTAAATTAGCTTACTACGCCTATTTTCATTCTCTGCTTTCGTATGGCACCATATTCTGGGGTAGCTCATCATTGAGTAAAAGAGTGTTCATTGCACAAAAGCGTTAATCAGAGTAATTGCTGGAGCTCATCCACGATCATCCAGCAGACACTTATTTAAAGAGCTAGAGATCTTCACTATAGCCTCACAATATATATATATATATATATATATATATATATATTCACTTATGAAATTTGTTATTAACAATCCGAACGAATTCAAAAGTAATAACAGTGTACATGGCTACAACACTAGGAGAAAGGATGATCTTCACTACTCAAGGTTAAATCTAACTTTGGCTCAGAAGGGGTAAATTATGCTGCCACAAAAGTCTTTGGTCACTTACCTAATAGCATTAAAAGTCTGACAGTTAGCCATATAGTATTTAAAAGGAAATTAAAAGAATTTCTTAATGCCAACGCCTTCTACTCATTAGATGAATTTTTGGACATAGTAAGTGGGTAATTTCCCCAACCCCAGAGAAAAATTAAAAATATTGTCATGTAATATTTTGTGTAATGTAATATCTTGTATAGACGCCTTTTATTAACCTGAGATGTTCCACATCATTACGAAGGGGTTGTATTCATGATCTAATCAAATCTAATTCGCGAGAATGTCAACCTTTAACTCTCATTGACTGTTGACCTTGTTTAACGTTGAGCTAAAGTATGTTGCTGTGCTATATAATCTGCAAATGCTTTCCTTGCACAAGTATTGTTGGACAAAATTTGTTTTGCTAAACTTCAAGGTTCATTAGGCACAGCAGTCTTGTACGCGCCGTACACGACTTCCCAAAGTTCTGAACACCCGTGAGCACAGGTTTGCAGTGAACGTTTCGGCGAACATTTTCAGCGATTAGGTATCTGCTATATCTCCACTTAACTGTACTGGCTTCAACCGAATTTTATGATAAATATTTTCCGCATGTCGTTAGAAAATTTTCCGTTCCATCTTCGGGAACGTGTGTGTTTCCGACTTGATGAAACTCCAGATACTTATTCTAAGTAAGACATTCATTTAAAAGAAAGCCTCCTCTTTCGTGGCCAGTAATTCATATAAATTGACTCTGATTTCTTTTCACGCATCCAACATTGCACTTAAGTTATACCTTTAATTTATGATACATCGTACTACAGCGCACTTCCAGGAGAAAAGGAATATTGCGGAAATTCACCAAAAGTCACATTAGCGACCAAAGAATATTTGCAGAAGTGTTCATGATGTGCGCCCTTAGTTCTTTTCGTCTGCACTGTAATAAATTTTTAGTGTACCTTTTTTGTAGAGTACATATTTTATGGAGTACATATGGTCGTGCAGACAATACAGTCCTCTACATAAGCTTACCAGACAAAATAAATTCCAAGACAAAAAAAGAGCGCTCCTCGAAGGGATCATCCTAAACGGATGGAAGTCTGTAGATGTGA
This sequence comes from Schistocerca serialis cubense, assembly GCF_023864345.2. NCBI lineage: Eukaryota > Metazoa > Arthropoda > Insecta > Orthoptera > Acrididae > Schistocerca > Schistocerca serialis. The sequence goes on from NC_064643.1 coordinate 600,328,831, forward strand.
CGTACAACAAATTATTACAATATTTCCGTACACGACTTCAATGGTAATCGGAGCTCAGTTCGAAGCGGAACGCGACACTGAGGGCAATTCCACTCCAGTGAATGAGATTTCAGGTCGGAGACGTGTCTGCAGACGTCAAGACACAGGTGAAAGACCAATTTGACTGCCGTGCGTTTCTAGGCGCTACAGTCTGGAACCGAGCGACCGCTACGGTCGCAGGTTCGAATCCTGCCTCGGGCATGGTTGTGTGTGATGTCCTTAGGTTAGTTAGGTTTAATTAGTTCTAAGTTCTAGGCGACTGATGACCTCAGAAGTTAAGTCGCATAGTGCTCAGAGCCATATGAACCAATGTGACTGTCGCCCGCCATACGGCCCGACAGACAGGATGATAGTCTGCTGTATCATTTGTTTTCATAGCAGTACCCTTTGGTTGTCATCTGCGGCTACCTTATAGAATAGCAGTATGCCCACGATATTCTACCCACATTTTGTTGTCCGTGGTGAGACATCCTAGGCCTACGTTTCAGCAAGATAATGTCCGCCTACACAGGGCGAGAGTTTCTATAGCTTGTCTTCGTACTTGCTAAATCTACCTTGGCCAGCAAGGTTGCCGGATCCCTCACCAATTCACAATGTTTGGAACAATATGGGCAGGACCCTGCAACCAGCCTGGGAGTTTGACGATCTGACCCACCAGCTGGACAGAATCTGGCACGATGTCACTCGGGAAGATATCCAGCTATTCTGTCAATCAATGCCAAACCCGACAACTGCTTGCATATAAGGCCAGACATGGGCCAACGCGTTATTGAATTCTTCAATTTGCTATGCTATTTCTCTTAAATAAACCATCCGATTTTTGTCCCACCCCTATAATTCCTTCATGACGGAAGATACTTTTTCTTTTCTTCTGGAGAGTAAATCGATCGATGTACTTTCCGTATGAGGCTTGTTTTACAGTAATAAGTATGAAGTTTAGTTTAAATAAATATAGTACTTTACTATAACATTTAGCTACGATTTCGTATCCTTTCACATAAGGTATAGATAATATGCATTCTACAGTTATTTAGAATAGCACTATCAGCAGTTCTTTTCCCCGGCATAAAGACAGATGGCTGAAAAAAAACCTCTTGGGCTAAATAGACGACTATCGTAACAGCCACTGCTAATACATCTCGGTTATATATCATAGACTCGAAAACCAGCGTCGACGAGACAGAGTTTCTTATTGTGACTCGACAGTAGTTTGTTGTCATTTGGAGAGAGAAGTTTGATCACGGGTCGCCCTTGAAGGGCTTGCTTACGGCGGCCGGTGAGGCCGGCGGGGGAAGACGGCGGCTAGCGAGTGGTCAGAGGCAGATCGCTCCACGTGAAACTGTCAGTTTCAAGCGGCTGGCGGTTGCGTGACGTCACGAGGGTTACCCAATCCCAGCGCACGGCTTTAAGACAACGCTGTATCCACGTTTGCGTTGATTACTCGCCAACGCAAATTAGTACGACGAAGTACGATACGGCAAATGAGAGGGGTGTTGAGACGAATCAGCCGAGACGTTGTTACGTTTTAAACGAATTCCACGTCAAAAGATATTAAATAAATAAATCTGCAATCATTGCACCCACAGAGGAGAGCGAGTGCTCGTTTTAAAAGTCTTGTCGAAACGAAAAGACTGACATACATGCATAATTTGCAGCATTATTATTTCACTACTAAGTCACCAATTTTATTAATCTGTTGCTAATAATTAAATAAAACAGATAATACTAGACAGATACACGAGCAGCGAGGCAGTGTATTATAGCAGGTGTCGTTATACACATTTCAGCATGGTTAGTTGTGATACTTGTAGTTATTATGTTGTCTTTATTTAGAACTAATTTTTGAATAATTTTGCCTATATTTGTTTAACCCCTGTATATACATAAATTCCGATCGGCGCATCAGAAAGAGCGCCTAAAATCCGTATGTAAAGTGATGTCTTGTAGAGAACTGTAATGTTATGTAGCGCCACAAATAGACAAAAGCTATTTTCGCACTCTGCAAAGATAATTGCAAACCATTAAAACATTAATTATGGGCAAACTATTGCAGTTACAAATTTATGTAAGTAAAGTTTTAAACATGGCTGCGTGGATTAGTGACCGTTTCAAAATTAAAATTGGAACAACCGAGCCCGCGGTCACAATTATTTTTTGTCTTATTGATCACGTTTCAACACTTTTAAGACTGCCTTCATCAGAATTAAAACAATTAAAATGGCGTATAACATTGTTACAAATCTATAGCAAAAAACATTTTTTATATACAAAGTGTAAGTACTGACTAACAATAAAATACAGAGGCAATACTTACATGTCATATTTAAAGTAATTAACAGGCCAGAAGGGCTTTAGTCACAAAATACATAAAAAGGAATGCGTGAAAGCTAGCCAGGATGGGCTGCTCGTACCTGTACAGCCACAGGCTGCATAGTGGCTAACTGTCACGCATTCCTTTTTATTTATTTTGTGACTAAAACCCTTCTGGCCTGTTAATTATTTTATATATGACATGTAAGTACTGCCTCTGTATTTTATTGTTAGTCAGTACTTACACTTTTTATATAAAAAATGTCGTTTCCTATAGATTTGTAACAACGTTATAGGCCATTTTCATTGTTTTAATTCTGATGAAGACACTCTTAGAAGTCCTGATCAATAAGACTAAAAATAATTGTGACCGATGGCTCATTTGTTTCGATTTTAATTTGTGTAAGAATGTTTGTTGATGGGAATTTGAGGGAGCATATAATGCTGCAAACAAAATTAAGATTGCTCTCCTGTGTAAAAACAAGCGCGAAGAAGTGGTGATCAATGGAAAGCAGTTGGTGACGTAACTTGGGGAATTTCGGATCGAGGGTATTTGAGCTGGCTGACAGAAAGCTGCAGGGGTCAGAGATCAGCACCCCTTTGCCGACGCCGGAACTGTGTTGGTCTACGCGACACTTCGGTGGTAGGTTTTGCGCTTCCAGGAGTGTTGAACTTTGCCAAATTTCACGTGTGCGCGTAAAAGGAAGACAAAATTTTTCACGAAGAATCCGGGCTTCGGATAGTTTCGGTGTGGAACACAGTAGGGACTTATGTTTTCCATGCGTTGTGTCTATTGGTGAATGTTTTTGTACGCAAACGTGACCTTGCTGCAAAATCGTAACTGTGGGACCCTGTTTCCATCTGAGTACCGCCACACGTTGCTTCTGAAGCGCTACTGTGGGACTCTGTTTATTCTGAGCATTCTGAACTTTGTTTTGGGATATGAGTGGGACTCAGTTTGTAGTTTGGACTCTAATTAATTTCACCACGTTTAAGTGATTTATTCTGAGACAGTTCCACTGGATTTTAACTGTGTTTAAACCAGTTGGGATTTTGAATATTTTGTATCATTCTACGCTAATAAATTCGCGCTAGTGACAAGTGAACTTCAAGTCATCGGGATTATTCCCTGTTTTAGCAAAAACTAGTTGGGACATTGAATATTTTGTAGCATTCTATACTTATAAATTCGTGCTAGTGTCAAGTGAACTTCAGATCGTCGGGATTAGGCCATGTTTTACCAAACTGATTGATTTGCTAAATATTAATCGATGTTCTTCAGCATTCAACAACTTTTATTAAAATTTATAGATTGTTCAGTATCACTATTTGTGGCTCGAGAAATAATTATAACGGCACGTAACTGTTTGGAAGGTATCACTTGAACGGTACGTAACTATGAATAAAAACATGTGAATTTGAAGGAACTTAACACACGAATTCGACTCGTCCATTTACATCAGACTCCTAGACATACGCTGGTTAAAATTTGTACTTGTCGGTCAGCAGCATCGAGAGCATTTTATTTATGCACTTTAACAGTCGTTAAGCGCACGTGTCTGGAGGCAGAAGGGGTAGGAGATCATCCCCGAGTCAGACGATGAGAGCCAGCGAGCTGAAGCATTTGCAGCCCTATTCCCATTCCGCCGAGCGTAGCACTATTCGCAGGCACTGTGAGCAAAACAAACGAAGTTACTACGTTTATAATTACATGGCCACTGCGTCAATTCTATCCAGGAAACGAAACATTATCACGAAAAGAAGGTTAGAAAAAAATGGATCAAATGGCTCTGAGCAATATGGGACTTAACATCTGAGGTCATCAGTCCCCTAGAAATTAGAACTACTTAAACCTAACTAACCTAAGGACATCACATCCATGCCGGAGGCAGGATTCGAAACTGTGACCGCAGCAGTCACGAGGTTACGGACTGAAGAGCCTAGAACCGCTCGGCCACCCCGGCTGTGAAGGTTAGAACCTATAAGTAAACATATTGGCTTGAGGGAAGAGTGGTCCTAGCGGATATCCGCGGCAATGGGAGTGGCAGTAAGAGTGGTGAGAGTGGAAACAGTTCGCACTGCTAGTGCATGGTGGGGACAAATACAGGTGGCCCGGACGCGTGTATTGGACTTGGGACAGCATTAACGAAGGAGGAAAAGGTCTACCGTTACTACCAACGGGATGGAGCTACTGGCCATAGAGCCGGCCGGAAGTTGGAGAACATTTACACAATCTTCAGGATTGTTAGCAGACGTCAGTCTGGTCACGGACGTAACTGACCCTCCGGTCACGTGATCTGGCAGCGTGTGATTACTTTTTGTGGGGAGCGCTCAAGTGTAAGGTTTATCGCAACAACTCTGACAGTCTTCAAGAACGGCAACCGAACTTTTCGGATGTACCAATTACAGCCGTCCAGCTTCAATCCGCCATCAGCGACTTGCTGAAAATGGCCCAAATATACTAAGAGATGAATGGGGGTCACTTTCAGTATCTTCTATGGTCAATTTAGTACCGTATTTCCTCTGCTGTTCCGTGTTTCCTCCGTGCCATTTTTATTTGGCCCACCCCGTTTAAGTTCGACACTTAACAGTGGCCGGCTCTAAGTGCAGCACCGATACCTAGGAGAGACACTCATGCGTGTTCCTCGATTGCGAACCATTATTACCTCTGTTGGCCGGATAAAAACCTTTGGACGTGTGGGGCGCAGAACGAGGCAAGGGGTGTGTTGTGTGCATCAGCGACCGACCGGACCTAGAGGCGGACGGCGGGCCGCCGCTGTGTTGAAGTTGTGTGTCGGCTCCATGCTGTCCTTCCTGGATGTTGTACTGATATATCTGGTGAGCTTCCTTTTCGGTTTATAATATACGAGTGAGGCGAGCTTCGGCGGTAACCGAAGATGTTGTTCCTGTGCCTGTACTGTGACTGTTTAGTTACGCAATTTTCTGGTTGTTTGTTCGAGGTTCATGTCGGGTTCCGTATCAGACTTCTGTTAATTGATTCCGCTTCTTTCTCTAGGCGGGAATGTAGTGTATACCCTACTATTAAACTACTAAATTTGATTCTGTACTATATCTACCAATATGAGTGTTATTTGCCAAGTTCGGTCTCAGCTTCCTAACTGGCAGCTTTAAGGCGTCAGATTTTTGATGGCATTCATTTCTATACTAAGTGGTTTCATTTCATGTGCCACGCCCTGCATGTTACGACAGTCTTGGGCTCTATGCTGTGTAGACTGAATAATCATCTCGAGCACCCAAAGTGCTACGGCACGAAAATACATATATTTCTTACACTCCACACCCAGCTTAACTGAGTGGCCCAGAGATGTGGCTGGTCTCAATGTTTGGCTACGTTTTTAGTCATAGGGTGCAGCTCACACCTGTCGTAAACTAAGTTTTCAAGCTGAAATAAAAATATAAAGAAAGCAATCGAGGCAGGTATTGCGATGAAATTTGAAAAGTCATTGAGTCACTTACTTTGATTTAAAATTTGAACAAGTAGTTTATTTCTATTTTTCGACGAATAATCTTCAGTATATTGACTAAACACATAAAATACAGTCCGAGTGGGTTTTACGTGATGGCGGCTGTTAATTCCTGATGCTACAACGCTTCACATTAAAATCCATATGTCTCGATCACAGCACTCGGCAGTCTGATCACGGTTCAAAAAGTACAATCTTGTCTGCTGTCCTAAACCACTATATTGCGCTCAGCTTGATCGTTTTCGAATGTAGCTACATACATGCTTGTCCTCGAAGGTGACTATCAACCCAGTACTCCCAGACGGGCGGCACGTCCGGCTCTCAGCGTCGCTGAAACTCCACCGTCCTCAAAGATGGCCACCCCATGCACCCTCGAAACGACTGCGTAACCCAAAACAAAGAAAATTACAATTATTCTAAAACTAAACACAAAAACATATACGATATATTGAAAAATATGAAAAATTTCGGGAAATAACAATTTAAAATCCAATTTTCTGTATCTGTCACCGTTTTTCCCAAACACTGTCCTTGTGACGTGATTTTGCTTTTCCCGGAACTTTTTTACACTAAACATAAATAAACAAATAAAAATACATACTTAATTACTCATCTACCTCCTTAACCTTTGAATGCTCCCGCTACTTCCGTCTCTTTAAATTTATTTATTACCAAAAACACAGTTACTTTGTCGGATCCTACATTCCGCCCTGTTATTTAGAAACGGTACATATTTTGCTAAATCGGCTATGACTGTTCAATGCAGCTGTACTAACCGCATCCGTAGACACTTTGTTCATATTAATTGGCCAAAGCATTGCCAAGATATTAGCTTTTGAACTTTCATAAATTTACAGTTTTTAAGAAAACAATAACTTTTAAACTATTATATATTTTTTTAGTGAGTCTAGATAATTTAGCTTTACATATTTTTCTGTCCATGAGTGCCTACTCGCACCTTCGTGTCACTCTTAATTCTGTATTTATCAATTTTTCTCTGGGATATAAATTTCTCCAAGCGCGAAAACACGGCATTACACGCGCCTGCCTAGCTCCCGCTCGGGTTTTTCCAAGGCCACGTAGACGCTAGCCGCTCGCCACGTCCCCGTAGCAACCGCCAGCGACGTGCTCTGCGGCGGGAAACTGCCGCTACAATCTTCCCCCACTGGTTGTACGCTCACAATGTGCAATTACTGGAGCGCAAAATTTCATTTGTTGTCTTATTGGGTGTTTATGATACTACGTTCTTTTTTTTTAATTCCCTCTCTGTCAGGACTTGGTTTTGCGTTTGTCACTATCTTACACGTGGCTGTAGTGTCATTCAAAAGGTTACGTTCTATCTGCTATTTATCAGGGGTTCTTTAGCCAACCGAACGCGTTAGCTTGGGGTTTAGTGCTCTGCTTATACAGTAAAAAATGCTCAGTGGTATAAGCCTCCTAGAGTGGCGCCTGCTCCTCGCCAGCTTCAGCAGACTCCCAAGGAGTGGCCAAAACTGATCACCAGTACATTAAATAAACATCGTTATGTGGTTGGGACTGTTTAATTATACACGAAAATGTTAACAAAACCGCTGAATTCCAATAGAAACAAGTTGAAATGCTTTAAAAAATGTTTTGGCGGTTACCTGCGTACCCCTCTCCCACGTCGTCCGAGTTTGGTACTATTTGTGGTCGACAGCTGAACTTCCTGCTAGCTACTTGTATTAGGAACTCTGTTTAGATTCTGCCCGCCTTACAAGTTCCATTGATTCGACTTTGTTAACTCACTATAAGATGTACAGACGGTAGCAGAGCCAGGATGGGGAAGGTGGAGGCACATTTATTTGGTCCAAGCCTTGTTGGCACAAATTTATTATTTAACAATACATCCAAGGTAATACAATTAACAGTTTAAAGGAAATTTTAGCAATAGAAATTTAAAAAAAAAAAAAACATTCTCCAGAAGAATATGCAGCCCCACTCTGAAACATTACATAAAGGCACTGTTAGTAAAAGGTATATCATATATCATGTGCCGTCATCCAGACCTCAAGAATACTGCTTTGGTTCAACATAAGGTGAAAACACCAAAAATGCATATCTTCAAAACAACTTACAAATAAATAATTTAACACATCATTCACAAAACCACACGAATTATTTCACACATACAGTCTATTACGATCTCAACAGTCATTTCTGCCAGCTGTGTGATACCTAAATCTGATTGATACAGAATGAACACAGCTCAAAAGAATGATATTTCATCATACTATAAAACAACTTTATAATAAAGATGACTGCTTTTTTCCCATTCAAATTTCTGCATAACATTTTTTACACTAACAAGCTACACTTGCTGCCTCTTACTTGCTACAGACAGACAAACACATCTGTCAATAAATGATTGATTAACGAGGTGGCAATCCAGAGCTAGGAACTTCTTGTAACAACTGATTCTCAGTTGCTGCCACGAAAAACATTGTACAAAACAGAATCACACAAATTAAAGTTCCACTCACTACAATATCCAACAAATCACGCAATATAAATAACGATGGAACTGAAAAACATTACACACTCAAGTGTGCTTCTCACTCACGACAGTCCTTTTAAGTGCATACACAACACAGCTCAAAATCTATATCCCAAGCAATATTAGTAGAATTAGGAAATTTGCAATTTAAACGCACCAGGTTATTCCAAATCACAAAATGTTGGGTACAAGTACCAACCCCATAATAAGTAATGATCATGAAATATAATAAAAGTATATGAAAATTTCGGCCTTAGCCAGGTCACGAGAACCACACCAATGCAGTTCCCTGTTACACTCGAGTGCTAGGCCCAACAAACAACAGCTGGGCATGGAGAACCATGCTAAGCAAGCGAGCATTCCGTCCTCCCCACATGATCGCAAACAGCCATATTATCGCAGTCCTCAAACGGCAGGCACCAGTTGACTCCAAGCCGCTTCCGTCCTGTCGCCATCCGACGACCAGCCGACCGATCGACCACGGCCCCGGCGCGTACTTGCACCGTGCGGACCTGCCTGATGCTGACTGCCAACTCGTCCAACCGCGGAGTAACAACGAACCCGAATCAGTCCACAACCTAACAGCGACTGTGATTTAGAGCCGACCGACTAACATGCGAGTGTCTTCCTTCTGACTGACTCTGTCGCCTCACTGCACCGACTCCCAGACTGAGCGACTAACTGACTGACCAGACTCGTCGTGACTGACTGACTGGTCCTCTCGCCATCTCGCGACCGAGCCGTCCTCCAAAAACTCTTGCTTCGCGCACCAACGCCAACAGCGCTCAGCGGTCGCGCCCCCTATCGCTGTGGCGAAAACGAGTGAATAATCTCGTAGGTAAATCAAAAATGCTGAGCCGTGACACGGCTCACACTAAAAAAATTTTTACTTGTTTTTCTTTCTTGGTGTTGTAATTTTGACCGTCTTGCTGTGGTGTTCGGTCTATACCAAAAGCCTGGCTCAATTCCTGTATTAAATTCTGTATTTCTCTGTTAATCAAGCAGTTGTTTGTTTTTCTTGTGTTGGAGTTGCGTGAAATCTACTTGATTAACGCAGCAGGCGCAACGTCCGAAAGCGAAGCCAAGTCAACGCTCTGTGGAACGGCCAGCCGAATGCACGTGGTACTGCACCACTTAATCTTTCAGAGTCCACAAAACGTTGTCCAGAAAGGGCTGTGTAGCGTGTAATTGCGTCTTTTTGTGTCATAATCATTGCGTGATATTTTGAACATGGCTGCAGTTCAACAGCGTTTACAGAATAGCCGGTGAAATTGCAGCCAACCAGTTGAATTAATGGCGGTTATCAGTTAACCTTTGCCATGGTTTCAACGGACGTAAACTCGTCTTCCTCAGAAGGATAAGAAACAAACATTATCAAACAGTCAGTAATGCTATCTCCATATGAAATGCGACGGCAACGACCTATACTTCCATAAATAAAAGTTAAGGCCACTAGCAGTCGCATAAAATACCAGACCATCTTAAGAGCTACGTGTAGCTATTAACATCGTATTTTATGCGACTGCTTTTACTGATGTGACAAGCCCTTGCTTCTAGGGCCTTAACTTTTATACAGGGTGGTCCATTGATAGTGACGGGGCCAAATACCTCACGAAATAAGCATCAAACGAAAAAACTACAAAGAACGAAACTCGTCTTTCTTGAAGGGGGAATCCAGATGGCACTATGGTTGGCCCGCTAGATGGTGCTGCCACAGGTCAAACGGATATCAACTGCGTTTTTTAAAATATGAACCCGCATTTTTATTACATATTCGTGTAGTACGTAAAGAAATATGAATGTTTTAGTTTGACCACTTTTTTCGCTTTGTGATAGATGGCACTGTAACAGCCATAAACGTATAAGTACGTGGTATCACGTAACATTCCGCCAGTGCGGACGGTATTTGCTTCGTGATACATTACCCGTGTTAAAATGGACGGTTTACCAATTGCGGAAAAGGTCGATATCCTATTCATGTATGGCTATTGTGATCAAAATGCCCAACGGGCGTGTGCTATGTATGCTGCTCGGTGTCCTGGACGACATCATCAGAGTGTCCGAACCGTTCGCCTGATAGTTACGTTATTTAAGTAAACAGGAAGTGTTCAGCCACATGTGAAACGTCAACCACGACCTGCAACAAATGATGATGCCCAAATAGGTGTTTTAGCTGCTGTCGCGGCTAATCCGCATATCAGTAGCAGACAAATTGCGCGAGAATCGGGAATCTCAAAAAGTCGTTGTTGAGAATGCTACATCAACATCGATTGCACCCTTACCATATTTCTATGCACCAGGAATTGCATGGCGACGACTTTGAACGTCGTGTACAGTTCTGCCACTGGGCAAAAGAGAAATTACGGAACGATGACGGATCTTTTTTGGATGCGTCCTATTTAGCGACGAAGCGCCTTCACCAACAGCGGTAACGTAAACCGGCATAATATGCACCATTGGGCAACTGAAAATCCACGATGGCTGCGACAAGTGGAACATCAGTGACGTTGGCGGGTTAATGTATGGTGTGGCATTATGGGAGGAAGGATAATTGGCCCCCATATTATTGATGGCAATCTAAATGGTACAATGTACGCTACTTTCCTACGTAATGTTCTACCGATGTTACTAAAAGATGTTTCACTGCATGAGAGATTGGCGATGCACTTACAACATGATGGATGTCCGGCACAAAGCTCCCATGCGGCTGAAGCGGTATTGAGCAGCATATTTCATGACACCGGATCTGACGCCCACGGATTTCTTTCTGTGAACATTACGGAAGGCGAACTACTCGCTGTTGAGGGGAATGTCGTTACACGTACTGCCAAATGCATTGAGGTTGGCGGACATCATTTTGAGCATTTATTGCATTAATGTGGTCTTTATAGGTAATCACGTTGTAACAGCACGCGTTCTCAGAAATTATAAGTTCACAAAGGTACATGTACATCATTGAAACAATCGAAATAAAATTTTCAAACGTACCTACGTTCTGTATTTTAATTTAAAAAACCTACCTGTTAGCAACTGTTCGTTTAAAATTGTGAGCCATATGTTTGTGACTATCTATCACAATGCGAAAAAAGTGGTCCAACTAAAACATTCATACTACTTTACTTACTATACAAAAATGTAGTAAAAATGGGGGTTACTTTTTGAATAACGCAGTTGATATCAGTTTGACCTATGGCAGCGCCATCTAGCGGGTCAACCATAGCGCCATCTGGTTTCCCCCTTCAAGTTAGACAAGTTTCGTTCTTTGTAGCGTTTTTGTTTGACGCTTATTTCCTGAGATATTTGGCCCGGTCACGATCAATGGACCACTCTGTATATGAATGTGCACACTATTGCCGACACATTTGATGTGGAGATTGCTTTACTGATTATTTGCTAATGCGAAGTGTCTTCCTCGTCCCTCTGAGGAAGACGGGTTTAAATCCGTTAACGCCATGCCAAAGTTTAATTGGAAATCACCATATACTGCAACTCTCTTTGGCGGTGTATTTCACCTGCTAATCACTGCATGCCTACTGCAAATCTCCTTTAAATTTTTCTTTAAATTTGCGAGTTCGCTAATTACTAGATTTATCTACTAAAATGTGTTTATGCAAGTGTGGCTTGGTTAACTGAACGGTTATTAATGGCAGTCCCTGTATACACTGCTGGTTTTTGTACTGGCCAAACACCAGGAGATTTAAGATTTGTTAATTTCTTGAAGTTTCCCATTGACTTTTTGTATCATTCAGGACTTAGTATTTAACATAAATTTTGTCTGGTTATTACTCTTGCGTGCCTTTCGCGCATCCGATATCCACGTGATAGTAATTTTGTTATGTGATACTTATTAGTGAAGTATACTCGTATTTTACAGCGTAAATTTTAAAATTTTTTCAACATAGAATTTTTAGCCCATTTATTGTACTGCTAAAGTTTGTAGTATTGTATTTAATCTGTTTGTTATTGATCAGTGTGGTGCAGTTTTGGGATTGTAAATTATTCTGTTCCTTAGCAGTCGGTACTGCTGAAGTCGTTTCTCCAATAGATGTTTAATGAAGTTAACTTAGTGTGTTCTGTTAATACAAGGAGAAAGTTCAGAACACGAATGATATTCAGTCTCCCTTTGACCCTGTGCCTCCTACCACAGACAGCCTGACACGGGTATTGCGTTCAAAGTATATCTGTCGTGACTGAGTCGTTGCATCGTAGAAGAGGCAAACCGGAAACATCTTTAAGAAAACTAAGTTGGTTCGGATGCACTCCATTAACACACATTTCAGCTTCATTTTCTTAGTTTACGGATTTGTTAAGCTCTAAGGCTTCTGGGTATAGGTTTGGTGCTGTAAAATAGACTCATCCTCTTTTAGTTCTGTACTAACATTATCATTAAAGTGCAATACAAACTGTGTTGCTTAAAATACTAACATATGTGCAGTAAATGTTATGTTTGTCAAGGACTGCTAAACAGCTTTTGTTGAATCATAGATAAAAGTTTTCCAAAAATCTACGAACTTAAGTCAAAGTTATAATACATGGTAACTGCTGTGTTCTGTACTTCCAGCTGCGACTTTTAGGTGGTTTTTTTTCTGTACATCCACTTCTGAAGTCAGCTTACTTCTCCGAATAAAGTCCAGTGATTTATCTGTGCGATTGTTGAGGATTTTAGTAAATTGACTGTCCATCACTGAGAGGAGTCCATTAGACGTACAGCTTCTGCATATCTCGTGTGTCTCCTTGTAAAGTAGAATGAATATAGCATTGCTTCAGTTTTGAGGAACTGTTCTCCACCTCTAACATTCTGTAACAAGATAAGCTCTAAAACTTTGTACTGAGACACCATTATTTTCAAGGTCGTTTCCTACCTTTTCAGCTTGATTGACGTGGTACACCACATCAGGCATTAAGCCCAAAACGAAATCATCTTCATCGTCTACTTTCAATGTTTCTGCATCATCTCTTGCAATATAGAAAGTAATCTCAGAATGCATGCACAATTTTCTGTTGTCAGTTATTGTGGCGTCTTGACTGAATGTGTGTTGTCTATCAACAAAAATTTCTGTTCGAAATGTTCCACTTCTAAAATATTTGTCGATTTTTTTTAATACTGTCGAATACGTTTCCTACAAGTTTCTTTTTAAATTCACTTTGTGCTGTTAACTTTGTACGGTTTTTGTGTCGTGACCGCCGTGGAGCGAAATAATGCTATGTGGAATGACTGATTCTTCTCAATAGCGCATTTCAGCTGAAGCGACAAGTCAGAAAAGAAAGTTTATATAGCTAACCAAGAAAAAAAACCTGAAATTCATAACAATCTCAGAACGAGTGTTAACCGTTTGGGATACAGTTCCAACAACGCGTTGAATGTAGTGCACCAGTTCAAGTTCTGGGTCACTGCTCTGAATGTTTTTGCTCTAGAAGATCTGAGTAACTGCTCCCAGTGTTCGCCCGAACCCGGCGCTCATCATTCGTATATGTTGCGGGGCTTCCCATATCTACGTAAAATTTAACCATAATTGTGCTTCTACTGCCTAGTCTGACAGGTCTGAATCCAAAAGCAGGTGTGTCCTCAGGGAGCAGAACTAATTAGTGAAGCTGCGGACTGGATTTTGGATAACACAATCTGGTGCAAGGATCCCTAAGCACTGTATCTTAAGTGAGGTCACTTTGAAGCCTTTGTTTTTTTTTATACCATGGAGTTTACTACTTATGAAAGCAAAAGTCATAAATTACAATATCCAGAATTTATTTCACAAATACCATTGGATTTTGCAAGGACATATGACAGTTTACATTGACAGTCATGGTTATTTGTTGGCAAGATTCGGAGATGCGTAAGGATATCAATCAGAAGATGACGCAGTCCCATAACACTTACAGACACACGAAGTGGTAAAGTAGGTGAGAAGGTGGGAAGTCATTCATTGCATGTAAAGGATTTACAGCAAATGAAGATCTCTCTCCTAATGAGGCAGAACGGACAGCCACTTCTATTAGAACAAATTAATTGATGTGCTCACTGGCCCCTGTCATTCTGCTTCAGCACTACAGTCTTACTGTGAACGGTGCCAGCTGGCGTCGAATAGTAGTACTTGAGGTGGCCCTCCGTCCCTGTTGGTCACATATGCCCCCGCTGGTGTCGCCCACCAATACTGAGATGTTGCACGCTTGGTCTCTTCCGTGCACCCCGTCCGAACGTTACTGTCTGCTCTTTTTTGCGTCCCCAGTCTCCACTAGTCAGCTCTTCTCCACGTCATCGGTCCGAATGTTACTGTCCTCCATTCTACTCCATCTAACTGTTCACGTCTCCTCAAACTATGTACCCAATCTCTTGCCTTGCTGCTAATATCGGTCAATTGTATAAATTTATAAACTGTCTCTGAATCCTTCCATCGGCCTCATAAAATATCCACTCCCAATCCACTTCCTTATCGCCTGTCTCTGCTCAGAACATTACAGTCTGTCCACCACTGTCAAGGTGTGTCCTTCCTACCAGTCCGTTCTCGCCACTGTGGGAAAATAAAAAGTGAAAAATAAATTCTGCTCTTTTAGCATCGGCTGGGAGAGTCACCCACACGACTACAATGACAAAGATTGTAGAGTTTCTGGTCAGCTTTGTACAAATGTGATCTACATCTGAAGCATAGGCTCCTGCAGGCGGGGAATAACTTTTCTCTAAATCCTCCGCCGTTGTCTTTTACTTGTCCACCTCTGGATGGTCTATGTTGTCTGCAGACTGCACTGGTGGAAACAGAGGGGCTCGACATTTTTACCACCGTAGATCCGCCCGGCCGCACTGTCCAATACCATAAATGGCCAGGACTTACCGCATGGCCACCCATCTCGACTAAAACCAGTACTGTCATGTTCTCCCTGCTGTGAGTCGATGGCCGAGTTCTGAAAAGACACCACTGCTTGTGACGCAAAGGAGCGACCCGTGGAGTGGTCTTTCATTGTCTCATTCTTGTCCACCCCAAATGGTTCATTGTCTGTCTTTTACACCTCCTGTTATAGAACCCCAATAAAGAAACAGCACTCATACATAATTAGCAGTGACATTACAATAAGTGCCACATCTGTGCTTATGATTATAAATGCAGTTGCAAAATTCTTTCTGTCGTTAAGATCTTTGCCTCTACTGAAGTTAGTGAGATATCGTATAATGCAATAACTTTTAATTGGTACATTTAACACAAACAATGTTGTTATCATCAAATCCTGTTGGATAAATCTAGAGGAGTGTTAATCAAGAAAGATTACCATCGCCATTGTGTATCTCACGTAGGAATTACGAGAATACAGGTAATATAACTGAAATTTGGGAGTGCGCTGGGACACACAGGGAGAATCTTCTACTCGCTCAACACGCCGCTTTAATAGTACAGAACATCGTTAACATTGACACGAATCGTAACTATCTGAACTTTATTTCTTTCAATAAACTAGTTAACACTTACAATTAATAACGTCAGTGATTCAAGGAGTGCCGGCCGAAGTGGCCGTGCGGTTCTAGGCGCTGCAGTCTGGAACCGTGAGACCGCTACGGTCGCAGGTTCGAATCCTGCCTCGGGCATGGATGTGTGTGATGTCCTTAGGTTAGTTAGGTTTAACTAGTTCTAAGTTCTAGGGGACTAATGACCTCAGAAGTTGAGTTACATAGTGCTCAGTGCCATTTGAACCATTTGATTCAAGGAGTAATCGATCTTTTTCTGTATTAATTCAATTTCTTCTCTGGATTTCTTGCATGTAACTTACTGTGTAATTTAGTTGGATACGTATAGAACCAAGCAGGATGCAGTGGGCCAAGCACATGACTAGATGTTCGGACTGACACCTGGGGGCTGTTGTGGCCGACCTTTTCAGAAGAAGCGCGAATTACGGCGACCGCCCATAGCAGGCACCGGCCAGCGACCCAGTCATTATCAGACCTGGTATCTGCGAGTTCCGTCCCTGCCATTTTTCGCAGAGTGCGCCTTGCACGATATGGGTCGACTGCTACCTTCACAGAAAAATTAATAAAGCTTGGCGAACACCTACTCTCGAGGAGAGTCTCAGTTTTTACAAGCAGGGCGCCTGGCTAAAACAAACTTCAAAGGAACTTTGTTTTGTGCCGAATAATCGTCTTTCAGTTGCCGTGCGAGGAGCAGTCAGAGATCTCAGTGTTTTTGAGAATTGTCCGGGCTGCCTTGTGAACAGAAATTGCTTTCTCCTTGTAACGTAAAGCGCGGACTTTCTGTTGCTACTTTAGATGAAGTGACTAGCCTGTGGCCTAAAACGTTGTACTAGGAATTCTCATTGTCTAATCCAGAAAAAGAAATGAATGGGAGAAGTTAGGACACCACTTTCCGACAAGTGAGGACTTGAGGCGAAAGTATTGGCTGAAGTAAGAAACAGCTGAGTAGTAGGAGAGTAGCTCATAGTAGATTAAGAACTTAGTGCTTGGGTGTGCAACTTTTGGTTAGTGTTATAAAATTTCTGTTCAGGAGGGAGATAGTTGTTTTGTTAACAAAAACGATGTTGATCACCATTATTCACTGATTTTGTCATTGGTGTACACAAATTATCAGACTCGAAAAAGGTGGAAAAAGAACCCTGTGTCTGTGTAGGTCACACTTTGGGTTGCGACACGGTGGAGGACACTTCGAGACGAGAAGCAACGGAAAGAATTTGGTCTTGAGACATTGTCTGGCGGCCAGATAGAGAGCCGATGAGTATCAGGATGTTGCAGGTCAGAGCGCCCGCTTCGCTCCACACACCTGAGTGCTCAGTATGGCAAGAGGCTGCAACTTGCGCGAGCAGGGTACGATAACTACCATGGGCTTATAGGTGCGCTGTTTGGGTTAGCCACACTTCGCGTATCCAGTAACTTTCTCGGGTCTACACTCATTAACGACTCAACCATCAATCTGCTCGACAACCACGGATTTATCTTCCCATGACTAACGTCTGGATTACGCTCTTGTCCCATTCACCTAACCCACCCATATTCAAGTATTACGTTAGTATTGCCCCATATCAATAATTGTTAATTTTCTTTGTGTATTATTTGTGGTCGGAAAGAACGTCTAATAATAGTTCGTTATTCACGAATGTAACCAGGGAACGTTGTAGTAAACAGGGACTAATATGAGTAAAACGTTCTCGGTTTTCCTGCCGCGTCAATTCGAATAACGTCCTC
Source organism: Schistocerca serialis cubense (assembly GCF_023864345.2). Taxonomy (NCBI): domain Eukaryota; kingdom Metazoa; phylum Arthropoda; class Insecta; order Orthoptera; family Acrididae; genus Schistocerca; species Schistocerca serialis. The sequence continues at coordinate 600,346,355 of NC_064643.1, forward strand.
GAGCTTTCGATGGCCATCTCCGCCATCGTCGTCAGGAGTTCACTGACTGCCGGGGCTGTTATGGTCTCTCGCTTATATAGGCATGATGACATCATCAGCAGCCAATCAGATCGATCCAATGTGGCGCGCGCGTTAAGTCGACCCGGGAAGCTAGCGGAGCTATTCTCCGTGTCAGCCGACAAAGGGAATGCGACCGTGGTTCTGAACTCTGTAGACTACCACCTGAAGATGCCACATTTATTAGAAGACGCCACGTACCACAAGCTTAGTCGTGATCCCACACAGACCATTGTCAGAAAGACAGGGAAGTTATTGAAGTACTCTGGCTTACCAGATGAAGTGGTGAAGAAATTAATGCCTCGTGCCGCCAGAACTCCCAGGCTTTATGGATTACCAAAGATACACAAGGAAAGTGTAATCAGTTCGCCCACCTACAGACATTCTAAACATCTGGCATGATTATTAGCACCAAAATTGGGACATTACGAACACCATGTTGTCAACTCGTAGAAATTTGTTGAGACACTCAAGAGAATGAAGATAGGCCCAAACGACCTAATGGTTAGCCTGGGCGTTGTGTCACTTTTTACGAGGGTGCCAATACAAGATACGATGGATCTTTTGGCCCCTACATTTTCCATCTAGAATCATTAAGTTGTTCCGTCACGTCCTAGCGACAACGTACTTTTTGTACTGCGATGAATATTATGAGATGACGGCGGCACAGCCATGGGATAACCACTGTCTCCAGCAGTCGCAAATTTCTTCTTGGAGCACTTTGAGGAGCAGGCTCTGCAAACTGCGACATTGCGACCGTCTTGCTTTCTACGATACGTTGATGACACCTTCCTGATATGGCCTCATGGTGAAGATACACTACAGCAGTCCGTCGATCATATGAATGGTGTGCATCCCAACATTAAATTTACTGTCGAGATGCAGAAGCACGGTAAGCTGCCATTCTTGGATGTTTTGATTGAGCGCAAGGCAGGAGGCCAGCTTGGTCATTCAGTGTACCAGAAAACAACACACACTGATCGGTACTTGAACGCCAATAGTTTCCACCACTCTGTACACAAGGGAGCTGTTCTGAACATTTTGGTTTATAGAGCCAAGATTTTCTCTGACGACGACCACCTACAGTCTGAATTTCAGAACTTAAAACGTGTATTCAGGGAAAATGGATACAGCAAAAGAGAAATCGTAAACTCTTTCAAGGGCCACCGGCGAAAGACACCTGGTGAATCAGTAGAAGATGCCAAACGGACTGTATTCCTGCCATACTGTGGAGCAACTAGCAGTAAGATAGGACGTCTGCTGCAGAAACATGAGCTAAGACCAGTGTTCCGGCCCGCCCCCAAGATACAAGATATCTTGCGCCCTGTTAAAGACGACATTGCTCTTCGAGCGTCCGGTGTGAGTGGTGTACCCTGTGAATGTGCCAGCATGTGTTTTGGACAAACAACTCGCACGGTTGCTGAGCGTTGTACTGAGCACAAGCGCCATATAAAACAAAGGGAGCTTGACTAGTCGGCCATATCGGAGCATTCGCTACAAAACGGATATAAAATACAGTTCGAAAATAAAAAAAGTTTTGGCTCATCGTTTACAACTTAGGACTGCGCTATAAAGGAAGCGGACGAGATTCGTTTAAACAACGACAATTTCAACAGAGTCCAAGGATACACACTCAGCAGGGCATGGGGACGGGCGTTGGACATCAAAAGAAAGCAAAGACAGATGCGGGACGTCGGAGCGGCAGTTTCAAACGTGGCGCCTGCCCCTGGCGCCACCTGACCTCACCGGTGCTGACACGGGCAATGGCTCCGCTAGCTGCCCGGATCGACTTACGCGGGCGCGCCTCATGGGCTCGATGTGATTGGCTACTGATGATGTCATCATGCCTATACAAGCGAGAAATCGTAGCAGCCCCGGCATTCATGTTTTATTCATGTATGCCGTCGCGAAAGACCCCGAGGACACAGGGACTAATATGGACCACTGTTTCATTTCATAGGCAGATGAACACCCTATTTGTTGTCTTTTGTGACGTACAACACCCCTGTCGCATATTTCCTAGGGCCACCCCGGCCGGAAATATTTGTTACATTGCGCGTCAGCAATTTTCATTAAATCGTTATGAGTCCATGGGCATCGATCTATTGGCTAGTCCAACCAACATGGATGATTCTGACATGCGCAGCGTATGTCAAAAGCTCACCTGTACCCTCATGATGCAGAAGTAGCTCTGTAATTATTGGTTACACTAAAGAGAGTTTCCGCGGAAGAGGTATTTTGTTGCCAATTGCGACACCCCTGTGTCTGTTGACGAACCTATTGAAGCTGGAGCAATGTTTTATTTGGTTCGATCTTCATCCTATTTAATGAAATCCTCCTGTACAATTCCTAGCGTTCCACTTGTGGGTGAACTGACAGATTGTACAACAATCGACTCTTCTCTTTTCATGTGGACTATACGTACCTGCAATATGGAATGTGTTCTGCCGCCTAGCGCCAACGCCGTCTTCCCCGTGGTTTGGTTTTTGTGCACAACTCGTTTCGTGCGACCCGTGTCTTCAAACCTGCAGAAAAAAAATTCTTAACGTGCTGTCAATACACGGATACTGAGCGAATACCTTATGGTTTTTGTACAATAGGACTGCTTTGGCTGAATATTGGTACTATGCTAAATTGCAGCCTACGAATTTCTCAATACGGCAAAACTGTCATTCATATAGAACCATTCGTCTCTACAGAACTCTATCTCGACAGAACTCTACAGTTCAGTAATGAGGGCGCGCTCAAGTGCGTGGATGACATATTAATCTCTCATGCTCGCTTTATCTCCGGCGTTCGACGATGACAGTATGCAACATCTTATTCAAAGATCATTCTCTAGGCCAACCGACAGCACAAATTTTCAGTTGGAACACCAAAAAAAGTGCAAGTTCCCCGACCCATACAGCTAGAGCTTTTCTAGAAGGTTCAAATGGCTCTGAGCACGATGGGACTTAACATCTGAGGGCATCAGTCCCCTAGAACTTAGAACTACTTATACCTAACTAACCTAAGGACATCACACACATCCATGCCCGAGGCAGGCAGGATTCGAACCTGCGATCGTAGCGGTCCCGCGGTTCCAGACTGTAGCGCCTAGGACCGCTCGGCCGCCCCGGCCGGCTTTCTAGAAGAAATTTTTTTTAAGAAAACGACCTGTTGAGATTGGGACTTTTTATAGTATTATGATAAGAAAGAATAAAATGGCCGAACTACACAGTAAAATGTATGTGGATAGAGAGTAGCAACTCATAATATTCAATGGCCCTGTAGCAGCCCTACAGTTTGGGATAGGAAAAGTCAGTTTTTGTGCAATATTTCAGAGAACACAAGTTACAGCCAGGCGCGGGCCTGTTGGCAGTTGTTACGCTACCAGCGGTTGCGAAGTAGAATGGAGGCCACAAGGCCATATACCCGCTGAAAAGAGTAAATGCAGCGGTTTGCATGCCGCAAATTACAGGCAGATGGGGCCCACCGGCCTACCTAGGAGTTATGAGTACGTGACTCGGAGCGGCACGTTAGCAAAACAGAGGCTCACAGCCACGTATAAATAGGTGCTGGTTTTCTAACGAGGGCGATTCACGTGTGTCAGCTCTCCTAGACGCCGGGGCGTGTCACACCACCGACTACACACAACAGCAGATGGGGCGCCAGCGTTCCAGTCCCTGACAGGTCGCCGGTTCGACCCTCTGAGGCCGATGCGTGGTCCGCACCCAGCCAGTAGCGGGCCACTCCACAGCTCGCTACCGCAGGCAGTCGTCGTGGCTCCCAACACGCACTGGAGACATCCAGAGCGAGGGTCGCAGATCCAGATGCCGGATCGCGTGCGCTCGTTGTCGTCGCGTTCGTAGCCACGCCGGCGAGGGAGCGTGCTGCGGGTTGCCTTGCAGTGGGCGGTGCTGAGGTGGCAGAGGCCAAGGACAGTGAATCGGTTGCCGGTGCATCCTGACGATGGCGCCACTCAGCTGCCGTACAAGGCCGACACACAGTAGTGCGTGCACGGCTCACTGAGGCAGCCATTCTGCGACAAGCCATTTTACAGACAGCAAAGTGGTGTCCTCAGCATTGGAGGACCCAGTGACACAGACCGAGAGGAACGGGGGCACTGTAGTTGGAAAAAATAAAGCACTTGAAAAGCTCAGTCGAGTCTTAATACGGTGCCTTCTACCTCTCCCTTCTACATTTGGTGCTGCTGTTACATTTTGTGTCAGCAGTTGCCACTACAGCCCTTTACAGGAGTGCTATTGTTTTTTAACAGCCTCTTCAAATTGTTTGTAGTTTTCGTTTAATTCTTACGTCTGCATCAAGAGTGGCGATTAGTACATTTGAGTAGACTGTCACCTTATGTTAGGTTCACAGCTGGTAAGTCTCTCGTCCTTGTGCTACCTTTGCACTTTGATTTCTGAAGATGGAAGTGTTTACAAAACGCGGCATAATAATAAATAAAATAAATTTTCAGCTGCCGTATGTCTTTTTCTGCGACCCAGCCAGTTTAACTCTAGAGAAGTTGCAGCATTAGAAAATTGCAGTGAAATGCAGGAAGATCTGCAGCGGATAGGCACTTGGTGCAGGGAGTGGCAACTGACCCTTAACATAGACAAATGTAATGTATTGCGAATACATAGATAGAAGGATCCTTTATTGTATGATTATATGATAGCGGAACAAACACTGGTAGCAGTTACTTCTGTAAAATATCTGGGAATATGCGTGTGGAACGATTTGAAGTGGAATGATAATATAAAATTAATTGTTGGTAAGGCGGGTGCCAGGTTGAGATTCATTGGGAGAGTCCTTAGAAAATGTAGTCCATCAACAAAGGAGATGGCTTACAAAACACTCGTTCGACCTATACTTCAGTATTGCTCATCAGTGTGGGATCCGTACCAGTTCGGGTTGACAGAGGAGATAGAGAAGATCCAAAGAAGAGCGGCGCGTTTCGTTACAGGGTTATTTGGTACGCGTGATAGCGTTCCGGAGATGTTTATCAAACTCAAGTGGCAGACTCTGCAAGAGAGGCGCTCTGCATCGCCGTCTAGCTTGCTGTCCAGGTTTTGAGAGGGTGCGTTTCTGGATGAGGTATCGAATATATCGATTCCCCCTACTTATACCTCCCGAGGAGATAACGAATGTAAAATCATAGAGATTCGAGTGCGCACAGAGGCTTTCCGGCAGTAGTTCTTCCCGCAAACCATACGCGACTGGAACAGGAAAGGGAGGTAATGACAGTGGCACGTAAAGTGCCCTCCGCCACACATCATTTGGTGGCTTGCGGAGTATAAATGTAGTTGTGGATGTAGACCTTCGCATATTTAGTAGAATGGTCGCTAGCCTCCTCGTGACCTTACGCCACACGTTTATTAAAACTTACAATTCCTCCACTTCCGTAAATCCTCACTAGACAAGGGATTTGCCTCGCGTTTCCAGTGGCAGGTGGAAGCTTACAGTGTGCAGCTTTAAGGCTGCCACAGAGCAGCACAGACGATATGAAGACGCGTGTAGGAGCGCCGGGCAGACTCGCGAGGTATTAACGTGGAGGAGGGCGGCCGCCTTTGAGGCGCGCACCTGCCGCCGCCGCCGCCAGGCCGCTGCTGTTCCAACAGTCCGCCCGCACCTCTGCTGTTACGGAGTTCTCGCCACCAGCCCGAATGTTATTAGCTTTGCCCGTAATTTGCTCCTCTGAGGAGGCCTCAACCCACTCGGCAAGACTGCAGATCGGGCAGTTACGCAATAGCTTCGCAGCACCGTCCTCACTGCTCAGACTAATCGGTTAAGGCCGTACAAGTCTCTCGTAAGTTAGGCAAGGGGACTTCAGCGTTGTTAGGAGCTTATACACAACAGCTACTTTTATTTAGTTTTTGCTGTCAGGAAGTGTTAATGCCTTACGTACTAATGTTAAACGTTCTCACCAAGCTTACTGAGAATTTCAACGGTGCACTTGTTATTCTCTCACCTCAGCATTAGGTCTGCCAGGTGTTTTCCACTATATCGTCACGATGACCTTCGATTTCTTCATTTTACGAAGAGACAGGAAGTCATATCGCTGAGACAAATAATGAATGGAACTACAAAAGAGATACTGAGAGGTTGAGTAACATTTCCTCAGACACAGTGAAGACACATATTATTCGATATTTTTCTAATGCACGCAAACAGACTTCAAAAGACACTTGTACTGTTACGCCTGGATAGCATGCGTGTAAACATGATTGACCAGAAATCTCTACTTGGTGATATAATGCGGGAAAAAGCTGCGTTTGACGACAAAGTAACAACGAACAGGACCAATTCCTTCTTGCCAATAGCCTACAAATCTATGAAAAAGAAGCAGGAACGGGATGCGCATTAACTCGCCTCTAGATTAGTTTTTCCTGCAACCGTACGTACTGATTTTTGTTGGCACTTATGGAATGGGGTATTTCATTAATCCACGCCTCACTAATCGCACCCAAACCCCAACTAACTACAAATACTAGCGACACTACGAGAATAATTCACAGTTGTGTTACCCACCAGAGAATGACTGATCTTATTTCAAAAATTGCCTTTTAAAAACCACTTCTGTCCTCGTACAGAATATCTTTCGGAGTACGTATCATTGAGTGTATACATATTACAGTAAAATCGGCACTAAAGCCAAAGGTAATGCGGCAATATTCATACCGTTTGACCTACTTCCGAATGAAACGATCGTTTTAATCCTTTACTTTATAGCGGCTGTGGAACCTAACAAACAAATTTGGGACTTCCTTCCACTTTTCAAACATTTCCTTTTTCAAACATTTTTCTACTGAAGAAATCCCATTCCTTAAATTCTGCAAAATATTTCGCTGTTTTGCACTGGTATTTAGTCTTGCCGTGGAACTGAGACACCAGTGTTCTTATGGTGATATTCACAGATTACATAGTTCTTAACAGAGGCTGCAAGTTAGATGCTTTACGATACGTTAACGATAAACACTTGCAGAAGCTCAGCAAGGTTAGCAGCTATAATCTGCTTCTCTCATAATTCTAAGGTCGAAACAATAGAACCTCCCCTATGGCAGGTGCAAACATAAGTATAGATTCTCCGTAACATTAATGCTTCCTTTCCCAATAAACTGTGACTCGATATTTCAACTTAAGAAAGGCCTGTCTGTGACTCCGATCATAGACCACCGTTGGTTTCCCACTAATGTGATTTCAGAGTTATAGGCCCTTTGCCGTTCCGTATCTATATAAACGATTTCGGAGACAATCTGAGCAGCCGTCTTCGGTTGTTAGCAGATGACATCGTCGTTTATCATCAGAAGGTCAAAACAAACTGCAAAACGATTTAGAAAAAATATCTGAATGGTGCGAAAATTGCCATTAAATAACGAAACGTGTGAGGTCATCCACATGAGTACTAAAAGGAACCCGTTAAACTTCGGTTACACGATAAATCAGTCTAATCTAAAAGCCTTAAATTCAACTAAATACCTAGGTATTACAATTACAAACAATTTAAATGGGAAAGAACACATAGAAAATGTTGTGAGGAAGGCTAACCAAAGGCTGCATTTTATTGGAAGGACACTTAGATAACGTAACAGACCTACTAAGGAGACTGCCTACACTACGCTTATCCGTCCTCTTTTAGAATACTGCTGCGCGGTGTGGGATCAAGTAGGTAAAAAGATAAAGGTAACAGAAGAAACATTGAATTTAATTGGTGAAAGGAGAAAATATAAAAATGCAATGAATGAAGCAGTCAAAAAGGAATACAAAGGTCTCAAAAATGAGATCGAGATGAAGTGCAAAATGGCTAAGCAGGCATGGCTAGAGGAGAAATGTAAGGACCTAGGGACCTATATCACTAGGGGCAAGATAGATACTGACTACAGGAAAATTAAAGAGACATTTGGAGAAAAGAGAACCACTTGCATGACCATCAAGAGCTCAGATGGAAAACCAGCTCCGAGCAAAGACGGAAAGGCAGAAAGGTAGAAGGAATATATAGAGGGCCTAGTCAAGGGCGATGTACTTGTCAATATTATTGAGATGGAAGAGGACGTAGATGAAGATGAGTTAGGAGATACGATACTGCGTGAAGAGTTTGACAGAGCACTGAAAGACCTAAGTCGAAACAAGGCCCCAGCAGTAGACTACATTCCATAAGAACTACTGATAGCCTTAGGAGAGCCAGCCCTGACAAAAGTTCTACCATCTGGTGAGCGAGATGCTCGAGACAGTTGAAATAGCCTTAGACTTCAAGAGGAATATATTAATTCCAATGACAAAGAACGCAAGTGTTAACCGGTGTGAAAATTACCGAACCACCCGTTTAAGAAGTCACGGCTGCAAAATACTAACACAGTTCTTTACAGACAAATGGAAAAACTGCTAGAAGCCGATCTCGTTGAAGATCAGTTTGGATTCCGTAGGAATAAAATGTTGGAACAGGTGAGGCAATACTGACTCTACAACTTATCTTAGAAGAAAGATTATGGAAAGATAAACCTACATTTATAGTAATGACAATGTTGACTGGAATATTCTCTTTCAAATTCTGAAGGTGGCAGGGGTAAAATACAGGGAACAAAAGGCTATTTACAATTTGTACAGAAACCAGATAGCAGTTGTAAGAGTCGAGGGGTATGAAGGGAAGCAGTAGTTGGAAAGGGAGTGAGACATGATTGTAGCATCTCCCCGATGTTATTCAATCTCTATATTGAGCAAGCAGTAAAGGAAACAAAAGAAAAATTCGGAGTAGGTATTAAAATCCATGGAGAAGAAATAAAAACTTCGAGGTTCGCCGATGACATTGTAATTCTGTCAGAGACAGCAAAGGACCTGGAAGAGCAGCTGAACGGAATGGACAGTGTCTTGATAGGAGCATATAAGATGAACATCAACAAAAGCAAAACCATGATAATGGAATGTAGTCGAATTAAATCGGGTGACACTGAGGAATTTAGATTAGGAAATGAGAAGCTTACAGTAGTAAATGAGTTTTTCTGTTTGGAGAGCAAAATAACTGATGATGATTATCGAAGTAGAGGGGATATAAAATGTAGACTGGCAATGACAAAGAAAGCGACATTTTTGTTTAATTTGGGTTCACTTATTGATTACTGCTGTGTTATAAAATAATAATGTAAAAGATACTACTGAATACAGTTGAGAAGGGAGGGGGTTTTCTGGGAAGTGGTACGTTCCAGGTATCATCTTTTACTTGACAGGAATATCGGGTTTAATTGTTGCTTCCCTTGTGCTTACAAATTAAGCCCAGAGACGTTTATAAAATCTGAAAGCATACAAATGAAGAATAATTACAATTCAAATGTGGAATGTAGCACAGCCCAAAATGACAAAAACAACTTCCAAAAAATGTTCATTAAGTGCAAGTTCTTCAGCAACCTCGGCAATGACTTATGCGATAAAATAGTAATGAGTAGTCACCTTTAAATTACTCTTTGTAATACAATATAGCAGTAAAATGGCAAAATAACTTTTAATAAAATTTGCCTTATGGCAAGTTAGATACTACTTCAGCCTTCTCAGTAGTGATTTATTAGTTTCAGTGCTAAATTACCAAAAGCAGTCACAGCGATAAAATGGCAGTGATAATAATTTTTAAAAATGGCTGTTTAAGTGAGTTTTCATTAAAGGCGAAATCAGATGATTTCAGGAGTGATTTATGACATTACATAGTGGTGATAATTACCGCTAAACCGCTGAATATGACACGACACAAAAATGCCACGAACACATTTTTAATAATTTTTTTAAAACTTCATTAATCCTTTACCTACCATCGGGCCTGAGAGGCCCATTTGTGACGTTTAATATCGTATCTGTAGGTAAATATACATTTTATTGTAATGTAATTTTATGACCTTTTCTATGTTGTCACATTAGTCACAATTTTGGCAAAAAATTAACTATGGCTTTGCGTTAAAGTGTTGCTGCACATTTCCTCTCATACGTGTATTGCAGGCCCGTGTGGTTAGAAGCAATTTTCCAACAACCAACGCCAATTTATGTCAGTTTAAACAACACTGGCCTGAGAGGTCCAACTGGTAGGTAATGCTGTACACATTTTCTGGTAAGAAAAGAGTTAGATATGAATCTCAGATCAGTAGTAATGACCTTAGGGTGTGCAATTACATATGGACAGTCGTTGACTGGATACCGCTTTGCCTGCTTAGTACCAAAATTAAGATGAGCTGAGAGGGTACAGTACTGCCTGACATTGAAAATAGGTACAACATTCTTCTTTATTCTTGTCAGAACAACATATTTTTTGTAATAATAACTCAATTTCACTTAAAACACCGAAGCCAGATACCAGTGTAGGAAAGAAGGACAATTTATTTATTTAATTGATCACATGTGCACTCTCACAATATAAATCCCTACATCCAATTTGGCGAGATCTGTGAAATGAATGAATGTAAGGTCGTCTGCTAACCGCAGATAGTGAATGTGCAATATATGGTCATCTTTGAGACGGTCCTTTAGTCACCTTTGGTGGAACCAAAGAGATGAAGTTCACCTGAGCTTTGAGTGCCTGAAATGTGGCTGACCAATACGGTAGCATGGTGCTCCCCCACTTCGGCGGAGGTGCGAGATGACCTGAAGAACAGCCATGTTTCAGCAATCTGGCGCTGGATCTTGTGTTGGTAAGACCAGTCTTAGGTGTGCTGCGTAAAGACAAAAGCGTGGAGAGATGATACGCATGCGAAATACTTAAGAGTAGTTCGGAATAATTATATTTCTATTTCAGGAACTTTTGTGGGGAGAATTAAATGACAGGCAGGTAATATTAAGAGGATCGTAGTAATCATCGGAAGTGACCAACGGTCACAATGAAACCACGTGTAGCAATAAGTTGAAACACTTGCGAGTGCTAGTACCAAGTTGAAATACTTACGAGTGCTAAAGTTAAGCTGAATTACTGGTGTGTTGGAAATATTTCAGAAATGGGGTGTGCAGGACTTGAAATTAGAGGCGAGCACTTCCACATGGTGAGTACTGTGTGAGTCTGAATCTGTGTATGAGGCAAAGGATAAAGAGAAGTACTCGTTCAAGGTATCAGTTGAGGACTCGCGCGTGTGACGAATATGATCTTAATATTACTTTGCGTGTTATGTTTCCGTGTGACGCTAAATTGAAACTGTAATACTCTGAGAGAGAAGGAAGTGAGTCAGCCGTCTATCCAGCAACGCCACTTGGCATGCATTGCACAGGAAGACGTGCATATATCCTCCAGAGTTCGTAGTAGGAAAGAAAAGTTACGAAGTGGGAAAGTGTCGTATGAAACTGGGATGAATACTAATTGAAGTGGGAAAGCTGAAAGTGAAGTGATTCTAACGTTGTGACTATTCATTGTGATTGTATTCTATGTTGCCAGTGTGTGTGGTTTGCATGGGAGAGTAGCAAGATAGGTTCAGAGGCAGTGGGTTATGCATGTTCTTTTTTGTACCGCTCGGTCTGGAGTAAATTTTCGTGATGATGGGTGTGAGAGTCGAAGTGTGAGATATAGCAAAAGATGCACCATCCTATCCAGAAAGTGCACTGTAGCGTTAGATAATTACGAGACCATAACATAGAGAATCACCAATGTAAAGCCATGCCCCACTGGGCGGAGTTTCTCATGTGTAATTGTTGTATAAAATGTAATGCTGTGTTTAGCTTATCTCTGAGTCATAATAGAATTTTTGGAATAAAAACGATAGTGAAAAAAAAAGGATTGGTGGCCTTGTTCTTCGAATAGTGTGTAGTCATGATATCCAGAATTTATAATGTGTGTGCCATTTATATTCAGTGCGATGGTCACGTGTCGATCAAAGCCGTTGGGTAAGAAAGAAAATGTGGTATTGCCAGAGCATAGTTGTGTAAATTACTAATAGTCAGATGTGCGTTATCCGTTTCCGTTGCGTAATATTCAAACAGGAGAATAATTTGTAGCTTAATTGTGAGCACCAGAGCTCATAATCAGTCATTGATGTTACTCGATAAATAAGAAGAATAAATCCAATCGCTTGGCAGACCACTCATCTTGCAGGCTTGACTGCTTGATGCCACAGTATGAGCAAGGCATGTGGGTGCCTCTCAGAGCCAATACATAAATACCAACCAACAGTCCTTGCAGGTTTGCACACTCATTACATCTGACCGAGGGGTACGTCCATGGAGGCTCAACCAGCCCCTTGGAAAACAAGTGCAATCCTGACTTCGTTTAGCACTGGCTGCTATAACACCAGATGAATCCACCATTAGATACAAGGCAAATATATAATTTTCAACAGTAGTACAACCGAAACGTTTGTCAAACAAGTGGATCCTTCTAGTGTATAGTAATGGGGAAACTGTCAAAGGGCTATGATGGTCGTCATGGTAGAGCGCTATAATTCGAAGTCAACAGTCACATAGAGCCACACAAGAAGAGTTGGAGCCTTCCGGCAACGAAGACAATATTCACATTCCGACATCACATCATGTGTTCAATTTTTGTTCACCATAAGGTTGCCTTGGCTCCACAGATTCCTTACAGGCAACGAACGTGGCCATTGTAAATTAGCTTAGGATCATTCCTTGCTGATGTACTGATCCTTACTGTTTCTGTAGCAGGCACTCTAACACACGGCTCTTGCTTCCTCGTTCACGCCTCACTGCCACCACGAGGAAAAACGCCCGGCTCACTGTAGTGCCCCCGCCCTAGCTCTCCCGCGGCGAAGCCGGCCGCGGTAGCCGAGCGGTTCTAGGCTCTTCAGTCCGGAACCGCGCGACTGCTACGGTCGCAGGTTCGAATCCTGCCTCGGGCATGGGTGTGTATGATGTCCTTAGGTTAGTTAGGTTTAAGTAGTTCTAAGTTCTAGGGGACTGATGACCTCAGATGATAAGTCTCATAGTGCTCAGAGCCATTTGAACCCGCGGCGACCCATCTTTCAAAACTACTCCCCCTGCCCCTACTCAGCAGACCACAGAAATTCATTGTATCAATTAAAGATCGAGAGGAAACTTGTGGAGCTGCCTACGCCAGTGAGTCGGCATTGCTCCCACCCCTGTCGCTACCTTCCAGAAACTTACTGACCCTTTCTCCTGCACGTCTCACGGAGATGCGCATAGTAAAAGGTAGTTATTCATACTTTTGATAAGCGATCAAATTAATGTGACTGGACAGTGTAGTAAAGCTTGCCGATTTGTATATTAATCCTTGCTTTGGTATGCTGATATAAAGAAATTACCTATTAAAGGTAGAATCGGTGCTTTTTTTCCATAGAAACGTCCTGATATGGTTTGTAATTGACATCCTTAGTTAGTCGTTGGCAGCTAGAGGATAGTTACAGTATGTACTCCTTAACGGATAGTAGTTGTGGCTGTTGTAAGGGGTGGACAAAACTAGAGAAACACAAAACACAACACAACACGTTATCCTGCTTAACACAGTATAGGGAAACCATTGGCATTCGCAACAGCTTCCACTCGTCTCGAAATGGGTAAATACGGGTCCAGTGGGGTTTTGAAGAGACTCTTATGCCATTCTTCCTGCAAAATGGCGACAATTTCTGGCAATGATGGCAGAGATGTATAGCGGTCACGCACCCTCCTCTCCAAAGTTGACCACAAACTCTCAACAATATTGAGATTTGGTAACTCTGGTGACACGGGAAGATGCGACACATCCTCGCGCTGAGAAAACCAGATCTGAATGATGGTAACTGAGAAAATTGGGTGTACTGGAACGCAGCATCGCCGTTGGGAGTGAAACATTGTACGGTGGGATGGGTCTGATCAGCCAGAATGGTCGTTTAAGCCTTGGCAGTAATGTCACTTTGCAGAGTAACCATGGAGCTCATACCATATCACGATATGGCTGCCCAAATCATCACCGAACACCCGCCATGTTTCACTCTTGGGACGTAAATTCGGACAGAAGTTGGAAACTGTGTGAAACAAGACACATCTTACATTACTCTATAGCCAAGTTTCATTGCTCCGAACTGACGTTTTCCTGCCACGGCTATTTTCATCACTGATGAATGGTTTTAGAATTCCTGCGCGCCTTGAAATCCCCTGCGGATGGAACGACCTCCGTGTTGTTTTGATGCTGATAGGGTTCAAGAGTGCGGCATTCAGTTGTGCACTGACTTTTGCAGTTGTCATCCGGTCAGTTTACGTCACAGCCCTGTTCAGTGACAGTCCGTCACTCAACACACACTCCCGTATTCGTTGTGATTTAGCGGACGATGTTTTTCTCTCCGTTTTCCCAGTATGCGATACGCTGCCTCTCGAACACTATATACTTTGGCTGTCTTGGTTGCGGAAACACTCACCAACGATTTTCACACGTCCGAATTCACTTATCTCCGACAACGCATTCTCATCTATACAGGGCACTGTTCAGTCGACGAGTGAGAATTGCAACGAGGACACTGAACAGGTGGCGTTCGTGATCAAATAACACAAGAGCACAGCCTGCAGGCTGGGCTAACATACGCATTTGTGTTCAAGTACGCATTCTCGCAAAGATTTTTATATTTTTGTCCAACCCCTCTAGGTGTCATTCCACGGATTTATGCAGTCTCTTATTTTTCTGGAGCACCTTGAGATTTCAGCACGTCGACGTTTCTGACCGTAGTTGACAGTGATGACGTATTTCGACTTTTTTTCATTTTCCGAGATTATTACTCGCGAAACATCAAATTACAGTGGGGCGCAAAAATTACTATACTCGCCATGTAGTTCACGAAAGTTTGAAATCTGGTTCAAATGGCTCTGAGCACTGTGGGACTTAACATCTGAGGTCATCAGTCCCCTAGACTTAGAACTACTTAAACCTAACTAACCTAAAAACAACACACACATCCATGCCCGAGGCAGGACTCGAACCTGCGACCGTAGCAGCAGCGCGGTTCCGGACTGAAACGCCTAGAACCGCTCGGCCACAACGGCCGGCGAAATTCTGGTGTGGAAGTACCCTGCACTGAACTATAATTCATGAGTCGCATTGTTCATACAGCACTGTGGAATACGAAATAAGCCTATATTGTGTGCTTGACAACAATGTATGCCTGCCCGGTAATGTATTCAGAGTTCTGCTGAGATACTGAATAGTTGGTGCTCCCACAGCTACGTTTGTGAAGTGCCAGAAGATCAGTAAGTTTTTCAGCTGTTATCAAACCTTAAGTAATTCATTACATTTTTGCGCAAGGCATTCCATGATTTAGCATTTAATGAGTTCCTTAATTTATGGTGTTACTGTGACTGCTTTTAGTTATGATTAAACGTATTGACCTCACTTCGAGCAAAAAGATCAGAATATCGACTCTTTTGTCAGACTGTCTCTCTAGTCCGCGTGATACTACTGCTGATATGGAAGGAGTTTCACATTCTACAGTTCGAAATATAAGAAAGATATTGAAAAATAATAAGAGTTTCTAAATGCAGCGGAATAGCAAATGCTGTCGAAAATGTGTTACATCTCCTAGAACAGACAGATAAATAAGAAGTATTGTAGCGGAGAACCGAAGAAAACGCATACGGGTGATTAAGAACATGTTGGAGTATGTAAAAGCGCCTGTATCTACCGGTGCTCTGCAGTGAAGTTTCAATGGAAAGAGGCTGTGAAGCCGTCTTCCTGTCAAGAAACAGAAACTTACCTCAGTAGTAAAACAAAAAGGATTAGAATAGGCCAATAAAAATTACAAAAACTTGAATGTGGGCTACTGGAAAACGTTAGATATACTACATCACATTGTTTATTCTTTTACAATAATCGAGCCTTCCAAAAATGACATGTGGTTTCGCATGTCTGACAAAACAAGTATCCAAATTCTGCAAGACAGCCGCCCGGGATTAGACGAGCGGTCAGGGGCGCTGCAGTCATGGTCTGTGCGGCTGGTCCCGGCGGAGGTTCGAGTCCTCCCTCGGGCATGGGTGTGTGTGTTGGTCCTTAGGATAATTTAGGTTAAGTAGTGTGTAAGCTTAGGGACTGATGACCTTAGTTAACTCCCATAAGATTTTACACACATTTGAACATTTTTTCTGCAAGACAAAGATGAATTAGTGAGACGCAGGAATCATGAATAATTTCACAAAGATTGCATAGTTCCTCGAGTCAAGCACCTGTCAGCAATAATTTGGTCTATATTAAGTATCAAAAGAAATGGACGCCTTCGTATTATGAAAGAGACGATGCGTTCAGATCATCAGAGCAATACTGGAAACTTCATTTTTTCGCCAGATGAAGGAACGATTTCCCAGCAATAATTAGATCTTTATGGAGAATTCTGCACCGTGACGCAAGGTAAAATAAGTAAATGAATATTTAAATGAGACTGGAAATCATATTCTGGTCTGTCTTGGGAACACCCCAGACAAGAACCCAATTGATAATGTGTCGCATGGACTGAAGAGGGAATTGTTAAGGGAGATAAGCCCACAGATAAGATCAATCTACTGTAAAAATTTATCAGAGTATGGCAGTGAACACCTTAATTGGAGAATAGACCAAAAAAAGCATTACGAGCATGCCAAACAGAATTAAATGTTTGATAACTACGGCAGGAGGACATCCCAAATAATGGACACTTTGTTCATCTTCGTGATTATCGGTAAAATTTTCTGTTTAAAAGTTTTTCTTTTTTAATTTAAAATAGCTTAGGGAGTTCGCAGAAATGTAATACTGGTGATACACAAAATTTCAGTTTAGAAAAAATGGCAGAATAAAATTGCATAATGAAACTACCGTGTTCATTCAGTGAGTAATAATTTGGGACGCCACTGTAACTATCAACACAAACTCTGATCTTGTTCTGAACCTACCTTAAAATATTTTTCACTGAGACGCCTGTTACTAAATTTCGAAATGAGAAGACATTGTTTACCGTTCTAGGTGCGGTTTCACTAAAATATCATTCCAGGACACTCATATTCTGTTCCCGTCCCAGTGTACTGCAAATGTAAATGGCTCTGCGAATTAATCTACGGGAGATCTTTTGTGAAATTTGGAACTGTGCGGTCTCTCTGGTGGCCGCACCATCCTCTC
The DNA here is from genome assembly GCF_023864345.2 of Schistocerca serialis cubense. Taxonomy (NCBI): domain Eukaryota; kingdom Metazoa; phylum Arthropoda; class Insecta; order Orthoptera; family Acrididae; genus Schistocerca; species Schistocerca serialis. Next base: position 600,363,429 of record NC_064643.1, read on the forward strand.
GGTGTAATCCGCGGCCTTGCCGCCGCTAGGGCCGGGCTTTGCATGCGGGCGGCCGGAGCTGTCCCCCGCGCATAAATCGCAAATCGCGCCGCGCCGCGTGCGCGACCGGTTGGAAACTGGCGAGGAAGTGCGGCCGCCGCCGGTCGCAGTAAATCCAGCGCTTATCGCAGCTGCGACCAGACCGGCCCAGGCAGGGCGCAGTCCAGCTCTGCGTCACTCCAGCAGCTGCGTCACTTCCCACGGATAAATCACCATTAGCGCTGCTCCTGTCTGCACGCCGCCCTGCTAGCCAGCGGCAGGCTGACAGGACGAAGTTATCAATAAACAGCGGTGTCCAAATTAATGAACGCTATCTTAGTCGCGAAGCTTGCAAACGACCGGTACTACTTCCGAGTGACATCGCTCCACATATCACGCGAGAGAATAGTTCTATATTACTGGTTCAAATGGCTCTAAGCACTATGGGACTTAACATCTGAGGTCATCAGTCCCCTAGACTTAGAAGTACTTGAACCTAACCAACGTAAGGACATCACACACATCCATGCCCGAGGCAGGATTCGAACCTGCGACCGTAGCAGCAGCGCTGTTCCCGAGTGGAAAGCCTAGAACCGGTCTGCCACAGCGCCCGGCTTCTATATTACTACAAGGGCTATACAGAAAGTAAGGTTCGATCGAAGCTGATCTATTGATCAACAGTCAGCACGGATTCAGAGAATACAATTGGAAGGAGAAACAGCATTGGTCGTAGTTCTTTTTGTTTTATTATCCACAAAATCGATTTTCGGTCGTTTAGTGACCATCCTTAGTGCTGTAATATACAAATAAAATTGGTAGGCACTGGTATCAACAATTTGTATATTACAGCACTGAGGATGGTCACTAAGTGACCGAAAATCGATTTTGCGGATAATAAAACAAAAAAAAAAAAAAATACGACAAATGCTGTTTCTCCTTCCAATTGTATCCATTATCTGGTCGTGATGCACAGAACACTCCATGGAGTAGATTCTGAGAATATTTCATATTTTTAATCTTCCAGTATGTTTTTGACACCGTACCTCACAAGCGATTACAAATAATTGCTTAATACACTTACCTAGGTTTCGACAATTCTATGGATGTCTTCATCAGCGTAATGTTGTTCCTTGCAAGGTGTATATACCAATGGCTGTAACGTTTTTAATTTTTAGCATTGCCTTTCTAAACATTGACTATTGCCTTTTCTCAATGTAACTTTATTGCTTTTAAATTTTTGTTCTGATGAAGACATACTTAGAGCTGTCGAAATTTAGGTAAATGTATTAAACAATTATTTACAGCCGGCTGGCTGTGTTATTTCTCCATTGAAACTTATATGTGATTACTGAAAGACAGGCATGTTCAAAACTGTGCGACTCATAATCAAATTGCCTGCCTATGGACTATCTTGTCAGTTGTGCGACTGGTTTCGTGATTTCCTGTCAGAAAGGTCACAGTTATTAGTAACTGACTGAAAGTCATCGAGTAGAACAGAAGGGATATCTGACGTCCCCCAAGGAAGTGTTATAGGCCCTCTGCTGTTCCTGATCTACATAAACGATTTAGAAGACAATCTGAGTAGCAGTCTTAGACTGCTTGCAGCTGATGCTATCATTTACCGTCTTATGAAGTCACGAAATGATCAAAACAAATTAAAAAACTATTTAGACAAGTTATCTATGCCATGCAAAATGTCGCAATTGATTTAAAGAACGAAAACTGTGAGGTCAACCATATGAGTAATAAAAGGAGTCCTCTAAATTTCGGTTACACGATAAATCACACAACACTTAGGGATTGCAATTACAAGTAACAAGTTGGAATAATCACATATATAATGTCATGGGTAAACCAATCCAAAGAGCACCATTTACTGGCAGAAACTGAGCAGGTGCAACAGGTTTGCTAGAGGGACTGCCTACACTATACTTGTATGTCCTCTACCGGAATATTGCCGTGCATCAGGAAGGATAGACGGGGACATCGAGAGAGTTAAAAGAAGGGCAGTTCGACTATTACTACGGCGAAATAGGGGAGAGAAAGCCACGGATATACTACGTGAATTGGCGTGGCAATCATTAAACCAAAGAGTTTCCCGCTGTGGCAGGACCTTCTCATTAAATTTCAATCAGCAGCTTTCTCCTTAGAGTGTGAAAATATTTTTTGGGCCCACCTAGGTAGGGAGCAATGATCATCACAGTAAAACAAGATGAATCGGAGTTCGGACAGAAAATGAAGCGGTAGAGAAATATCTTGAAGGTGGTTTGGTGGTTTGTTGAACCCTCTGCCACGTACTTAATTGTGAATTGCAGAGTAATAGTGTAGATGTCGATGTAGATGTCACGAAGTGGAAACTGCAGTGAAATACAAAAATGTTTTATTTTCAACAGTTAGCTACAGCTTCTAGCTACTTCTCTACATAGTCGCCGCAGTGACTCAGACATTCGTCGTAGCGTTGTATCAACTTTCCGATACGCTCGTCACAGAAGGCAGCCTCTTGTGTTTTCCACTAGTTCTCTGCATTGATGAGCCGCTAGCTGTCTGTCGCAAAGTGTTGTCTTCGTAGCCAGCCGTTCATTGCAGCAGAGATGAAAAGCAGAGGGAGTCAAGTATGGACTGAATGGTGGGAGATCAAACACTTCCCATCGAAAACGCTGCAGCAGGGTCCTCCTTGACCCTGCAGTGTGCGGCCAGGAATTTTTTTGAAGAAGGAAATGTATGACGGTTACGTTGTGTAGGCTGCGTGAAACCAGACGAAATGTCTCACAGGCACTGATACTTGCAGGGAGACACTGCTGCCTGGGGATCTGTACATGTTTACTGTGCTGTCAGAGCTGATAAGAGCGACGTGACGTGACCGACGGGCCTACTAGAGCCGCTGTCGGACACATAAAAGTAAAACTTCATCGAATTTTCACTGCTGTTTCCATTTCGCGGTGTATCGGACCTTACTTTCCGAACAGCCTTCGTATAATCCCTCCGTCGTTGTTGACGATGGAATCTCGTAGGCACGAAACCTTTTGTTTTGGATGGTTTGATGAACTATCGATTTGACTTCCTTGATGATGATGATGATGAAGTCCCATAATCGTTGACAGAGCGTAGGGGAATGATGCGTAAGATCCACACCTCCGTACTAGGCAAGGTCCTAGTGAAGGTGGTTTGCCATTGCCTTCCTCCGACCGTAATGGAGATGCATGACGATGATGAAGACGACACAACAACATCCAGTCATCTCGAGGCAGGTGAAAATCCTTGACCCCGCCGGGTTCGAATCCGGGACCCCGTGCTCGGGAAACGTGAGCGCTGCCGCGAGACCACGAGCAGCGCACGTTATGTGATTTAAATCTAAATAATAAAACCGCAAACCCAAACAAAGAAATGTTTTCGCCTAACATACCGTGATTTTACCTACGTGGTAAGATGATATGGCAGGATGCCGGTGGTCATAGGCTATCCATGAGTGAACGTATTTCCCTGAATCGATGTAAGTGGAATCTGTATTCCTAAACTTAACGAGTATGAATAACCTGCATTAATAAAGATAAATAACCAACATTAATAAAGATAACAAGCATTAATATAGTGTATCACAGGAAGGCCACAATCTCTCACTTAATAATTATCTGTATCAGCTGCTGTAGTAAAATGATAAACATTAGTAAGACTAATGACGGAAGATTATATCTCTTGCGTGCGCAGACAACATACATACGGTCACAACCAAAGACTCTGAGAGACTAACGGCTTGCAATATCCCTTATTGCAGCAATTTTATAATGTCAGTGCTGCAGAATATGATGTTTACGTATGAATATGATGTTTTTCCTAAGTATTGATCGTGAACAGAATATTTTCACTTTCCAAGAAGAAATTCTTTTGATTGGAATGTCGTGAAAAGATATTGCCTCAACGAAAAAGGCCTTTGTCCTAAAAATGGCCAGCTCAACGCACGTATCAAATCCGTGACGCTCTCCCCCCTATTTCGAGATAGTACAATCCAAGCTGCACTTCTTTCAAATTTTCCCATATACCCCTGTCAAAGGTATTTGGTAAGAATAGTAATAATAATAACAATAATATAGCTCGGGAAAAGAATAGGCCTCCGGTATGTTCTGCCAGTCGTAAAAGGCAACGAAAAGAACAAACCACCAATAAGGCTAACCCCCCTTTTAGTGTGATTAGTTGGTTCAGAACAGAACTAATGAAGCCTCGGTCAAGCGCTGTCATGCTCGGGGACGACGCTTGAACCCTATACCCGTCCACAATGGTAACGAGACTGCTAACCACACGGAAAATGATTTAAATCCAAATAGAGGTGTTTTGCAGGATATGCTTCCTGCAACCACTCTAGAAGGAAAACAAAGACAGAGGATGAGACGGTCAGATGAAGTTAACCGACACCTCATGTTCTGTTATTAGCAAGCAACAAACTTAGGAACCAACACAACTGGATACAGATGACAAGTATACACAACATTTATTAACAGATACCCAGAATTAAAATTTTTAACAGAACAACGACTAGCTGATCAGATCCGTCTAATAATAAAAATAGCAGGATACCCCAGCCAGAATTAGAAAACATCAAACAACAAGTACAACAAATACTGGAACAAAATAATGTGCAATCAGAAGAAGAGGAAAATACAGTATGGACTCAAACATCCCAGAGCAAACAAACAAAGAACAACACACATCAATTATACAATCAGAGGAATACGAAATCTTAAGACAGCCACCAGAACAAGCACAATTAGAACACGAAATGACACACATGTTAGATATAGAAGAAAAATTTCAGCTTACATATATAGAATACAAAGACACAAATACAGACATTAGACCATTCTTGCATAGACCCCCAAATACCCTAAAAGTCTAAACAACAACAACAACTGTCAACACAATCATACACAACAAAATAAATGAAAATACAACTATGGAAGAGTTACAACTACTGGTTTATATAGGAGCACTCACTACACCAAATATACACACTAGGCAGAGATCAGAACCAACCAACACACAGAAGAAACCCACAAAACCAGCATGGCAACACAGGCTACAGATCAGAATAGAAAAACTGAGAAAAGTCATCAGACAGCTAACACAATTTATAAGAAATGAAATATCAGACAAAAAACGAAAAAGGTTAGGTAAAATGTCACAACAAGAAGCGATAGAGCAATTAGATGAAAAGAAGCGGAAATTACAACCATTGGCCAAACGACTTAGAAGATACAAAGAAAGTGAAAATAGAAGGAAACAAAACCAAACATTCAACACAAACCAAAAGAAATTTTACCAGACAATAGATAGCACACACATTAAAATAGACAATCCACCAAACATAACAGACATGGAACACTTCTGGAGCAACATATGGTCAAACCCGGTACAACATAACAGACATGCATGGTGGATACAAGCAGAAACAGACACATACAACATGATACCACAAATGCTTGAAGTGATAATTTTGCAACATGAAGTCACTCGAGCAATTAATTTTACGCAAAATTGGAAAGCCCCTGGAAAAGATAAAATAGCAAATTTCTGGCTAGAGAAGTTCACCTCAACACATTCACATCTAACTAAATTATTTAACAGTTACATTGCAGACCCATACACAGTCCCTGATACACTTACACAAGGGATAACTTATCTGAAACCTAAAGATCAAGGAGACACAGCAAACCCAGCAAAATATCGCCCCATAACATGCCTACCAACAATATACAAAATATTAAGTTCGGTCATTACACAGAAATTAATGACAATACAACACAGGATGAAATTATAAATGAAGAACAAAAAAGCTGCTGCAAAGGAGCATGAGGATGTAAAGAGCAACTGACAATAGATGCAGAGGTGACATATCAAGCTAAAACTAAACATAGGTCGCTGCACTACACATACATTGATTACCAAAAAGCTTTTGATAGTGTACCCCACTCATGGTTACTACAAATATTGGAAATATACAAAGTAGATCCTAAATTGATACAGTTCCTAAACATAGTAATGAAAAATTGGAAAACCACACTTACTATCCGAACAAATTCAAATAATATCACATCACAGCCAATACAGATTAAGCGTGGAATAAACCAAGGAGACCCATTAAGTCCTTTCTGGTTCTGCCTTGCTCTGAACCCACTATCCAACATGCTAAACAATACAAATTATGGATATAATATTACTGGAACATACCAACACAAAATCACACATTTGCTATACACAAATGATCTAAAACTACTGGCTGCAACAAATCAACAACTCAACCAATTACTAAAGATAACAGAAGTATTCAGCAATGATATAAATATGGCTTTTGAAACAGAAAAATGCAAGAAAAATAACGTAGTCAAGGGAAAACACACTAAACAAGAAGATTGCATATCAGATAACCACAGCGACTGCATAGAAGCGTTGGAAAAACAGATGCCTACAAATATCCAGTATACAGACAAAAAATAGGAATAGATAAGACAAATATTAAAGAAGAACTAAAAGAAAAATATAGGCAAAGACTAACAAAAATGCTGAAAACAGAATTGACAGCAAGAAACAAGTCAAAAGCTATAAATACTTATGCTATACCAATATGGAGCTACTCATTTGGAGTAGTGTAATGGAGTAACACAGACCTAGAAGCACTCAATACACTTACACGTTTACAATGCCACAAATATACAATACATCACGTACATTCAGCAGCAGAAAGATTCACATTAAGCAGAAAGAAAGAAGGAAGGGGATTTATCGACATAAAAAACCTGCATTATGGACAGGTAGACAATTTAAGAAAAATTTTTATAGAACTAGCAGAAACTAGCAAAATACACAAAGAAGTCACTCATATAAATACATCGGCTACACCATTGCAATTTCATAACCACTTCTACAACCCTAGATCACATAACGTCAACAGATACGAAGAAAGTAAATTGGAAAAAGAAAACACTATATGGCAAGCACCCATATCATCTAACACAGACACACAAAGATCAAGACGCATCCAACACATGGCTAAGAAAAGGGAATATATACAGTGAGATGGAAGAATTCATGATTGCAATACAGGATCAAACAATAAACACCAGATATTACAGCAAGCATATTATTAAAGGTCCCAATACCACAACAGATAAATGCAGACTTTGCAAACAACAAATAGAAACACTAGATCACATCACAAGAGGATGTACAATACTAGCAAATACAGAATACACCAGAAGACTTGACCGAGCGAGGTGGCGCAGTGGTTAGCACACTGGACTCGCATTCGGGAGGACGACGGTTCAATCCCGCGTCCGGCCATCCTGATTTAGGTTTTCCGTGATTTCCCTAAATCGCTCCAGGCAAATGCCGAGATGGTTTCTCTGAAAGGGCACGGCCGACTTCCTTCCCTCTCCTTCCCTAATCCGATGAGACCGATGACCTCACTGTTTGGTCTCTTCCCACAAAACCAATCAACCAACCGACCAGAAGACTTGAGATTTAGCAAAAATAATAAATCAACAACTTGCCATACAACATAAACTAATAAAACAACACGTTCCCACATACAAGTATGCACCACAAAATGTATTGGAGAATGATGAATACAAATTATACTGGAACAGAACCATTGTAACAGACAAAACAACACCACATAACAAACCTGACATCATACTCACCAATAAAAAGAAGAAATTAACACAACTAATCGAAATATCCATACCCAATACAACAAATATACAGAAGAAAACAGGAGAAAAAAATTGAAAAATACATCCAACTGGCTGAGGAAGTCAAGGACATGTGGCATCAGGATAAAGTTGACATTATACCAATTATACTATCAACTACAGGAGTCATACCACACAATATCCACCAGTACATCAACGCAATACAGCTACATCCAAACGTATATATACAACTACAGAAATCTGTAATTATTGATACATGTTCACCCGAAAGTTCCTAAATGCATTGTACCATATACCGTACAGTTAAAAGGAAGTCACGCTTGATTTAGGTCAGCGTCACTTTCCATTTTTAACCAGACATCACGTCTGAGAAGGGAAACAAATAATAATAATACTTAACGCAATGAGTATCAGTTTATTATTTTAAACATTTGCTAAGTATGTATTAACGACAGCACACTGTTCAGTATGTTGAAACAACGCAGCTATACCTGACTAAAGTGGCTTAGTTTTAATTTGTGTTCGTCGTGGAAAGGTTATTGTTGTGCTGTACGGCTTGGCCAATGGTCCACATCGCATTCGACTTCCGCCGCGTCAGCACTTCGCTCATTTCAACAGCTATTCCAGCAGACTCAGTCCCTTATTTAGTTGATCTGAATTTAATACTAGACCATAAAAGAGAAAATTATGTGAAATATCTTTGGAAAAAATCATTAATACGCACCAAAGATCTCGTGGTCATACTCGTGAAACTCAGTGTAAGTGGATTTGAGACTAAGTATGTAGGTGCTGTAATAGTTCAGACAACATACACACAGAGGTTTATGAAGTAAATTATTGTATTCTCAACTTCAGTAGATTTATTGTGTATTCCATACAGGTAAAATGTTACCGTTTTCTTGTTTCGGTAAGTAATAATGGAAACCCTGAAGGAATCGGGAAAATAGATATCATGAAACTTCCTGACATATTAAAACTTTGTACCGGACCGAGACTCGAACTCGGAACTTTTGCCGTTCGTGGGCAATTGCTCTACCAACTGGACTACACACACACGACTCAGAACCTAACCTCAGAGCTTACATTCTGCCAATACCTTGTCTCCTACCTTTAAAACTTCACAGAAGCTCTTCTGCGAATCTTACAGAACTAGCACTCCTGGAAGAATGTAGGAGACGAGCTACTGGCAGAACTGATCTGTGAGGATGGGTCGTGAGTCGTGTTTGGGTGGCTCAGTTGATAGAACAGTAGCCCGCGAAAGGTAAAAGTCCAGACTTCGAGTCGCGGTCCGGCAGACATTTTTTATCTCAAAAACACTCATCTACCGAGACAGACATCCTAATGTACTCCAAAATATCGGCAAAAAGTTGTAAAAATCAATACTTACCCTGTCCATTTTCATCCAACTCGCTGCTGTCACAAACTGCCTTATCTGGAATTTCCATGACCACATCTTCAGTTTGACTGCGGGTGGTGATTGCTAAGCTGCTACACCCTCACTTACAACAATCACTATGACTCAACAATGACTGTAAAAGCTGTCCTTATTATCAGTTGTAGCAATAATCATTAACATAAATGTCAGATATATATTAAATAAAATACTTAACAAAACGGCAGTTGTTGCCCAAAAATTAGGTTGGCGTCAGTTACTAACATCCTCCTCTTCGTTGGTACGCAGCTGTTAATGTTACCACCCTTGCCTCTAATTTCACCAAAGATTGTTCTGACTGATACACACAGCTAGTACTTCAGCCATTTCTTCTTCGATCTTCGATTTCTTCAAGTTTTTCGAACAGCCATTTTGTCTTTGCTTCCTTCACTTCTTATTCATTTCATTAGTTAGTGACTTGTATTTCTGTATTCCTTAATTCTTGAACGTTTTTGTACTTCGTTCATTCATTGATCAACTCAATTATTTCTTCAGTTACCAATGATTTCTTTTTTGTGCGTATGTTTTTCTTTACAACTTCTGTGATTGCCCTTTTCAGAGATATCCATTCTTCTTCAACTGTACTGCCTACAGAAGTATTCCTTATTGCTTTATGTATATCCTTAGCGAACTTCAAGCGTATCTCGTCATTCCTTATCACTTCTGCATCGCACTTCATAGCTTATTGATTCTTCCTGGCTAATCTCTCAAACTTCAGTCAACTTTTCGTCACTAGTGCATTGTGATCTGAGTTTATCTATGCTACTGGGTACGTCTTAATCCAGTGTTGATTTCAGAGTCTCTGTCTGACAATGACGCAATCGAAGTGAAATATTCCCTTTCTATCTGACCTTCTCCAAGTATGACTCCCCTCTTGTGATTCTTGAACAGATTATTCGCTATTACTTGGTGAAATTTATCACATAATTCAATTAGTCTCTTGTTCTTTCATTCCTACTGCTAAGCCCATTTCCTCCTGTAGCCTTTTCTTCTACACCTTCCCCTACAACTGCATTAGATTTTCGTCTCCCCTAATGTACTGTATTACTCTTCCAATTTACTCATATATTTTCTTTATGTCGTCATCTTCAGCTTGCAACGTCGGTATGTGTACGTGAACTGTACTTGTCGGTGTTGGTTGGCTGTCGATTCTAATAACAACAACCTTATCACTAAACTGTTCACAGTAATACACTCTCTCCCGTACCTTCCTATTTATAAGGAATCCTACTCCCGTTATACCGTTTTCTGCTTCTGTTGATATTACCCTATACTCGTCTGACCAGAAATCCTTGTATTCTTTCCATTTCACTTCAATGCCCCCTACCATAGCAAGAATGAGTCTTTGCAATTTCCTCTTCAAGTATTATAACTTCAATGCCAAGTTTAAGCTTCTGACATTGCACGCCCCGACTCGTAGAACGTTATCCTTTCGTTGATTACTCAATCTTTTTCTCATGGTCACCTCCACCTTGGCAGTTCCTTCCCGGAGATCCGAATGAGGGACTATTCCGGAATCTTTTATCAATGTAGAGATCATCGTGACACTTCTTCAATTACAGGCCACATGTTCTGTGGATACACGTTACGTGTCTTTAATGCAGTGGTTTCTGTTGCCTTCTGCATCCTCATGCCGTTGATCACTGCTGATTCTGCTGCCTTTAGGAGCAGTTTTCCACCAAAAGGACAAGACAGAGCCCTTAATCTCTGTCCGCCATCTTTGACAAGGCCGTTGGTAGAAAGAGGGTGACTCCTAAAGCCGGAAGCATTCGGCCGCCAATGGAGGGTTTCGAACTCGGGACCGAGAACGTTTTGACTAATGCTACCAATGGACCAGGGGTGGACCTTACACCCTAAAAATTAGAAGTCACAATTTTTAAAAGTATATGATACAGTGATACAATAATTTTTATTTCTCAGGGTTATAGGCAACAAATATCTTACTCCACTTGTAATGTTATTACGTATAGCATCGATAATTAAACTTATTTTATAAAGTAACAGGAGGCTTCTCTTTGTCATATTTCCGTAATTTTCAATTACTAACCATTAGGCCTATAATCTTCAATTAAAGAATTATTTTCAGAAAACTATATATAAATAAGAACTATGAACAGTTTCAATTACAAAATCTGTCTAAATGTTAATTTGATTTACTTCTCTTCTTCGAATGTTCTGGATCATATGTTCATAATATACAGAGCGTGTCTCTTCTGTGGATCGTCTGTTGCATTTTCTCTCGTGTCTTGGTAGGTATCTGCAATTTCTTTTCTGCATTGTGCAGCTGGGGTGGACCCAAATACAGCTCAACAAGTCTTCCATGTGACACCCACTGCTGTCAAAAAGCCACAGATTCAGTCCCGTTACGAGCGAAATAATTGGTAACTTGTTGATACACACCTCCTAATTTTGGACCACTCTGTCGAATGGGACTCATAAAACTTCTCATTAAAAATCATTTTGCTCGTAATGGAAAAAATACTGACATCTTTTATCGGTACTGGGCGTCGCATGAAAGACTTTATTAGTAATATTTGTTTCGGCTCGTTCCAGCTATGTACTGAGGAAAAGAAACTGCAAAAATCACCAGAAAAATGCACCTGACGACAGCTTTCGAGACCAGCGCGTCAGAGTTGGGTTAGCTGAGTCAAATTTTGGTACTGGACTTCTTGAAATAGGTCAAGGCTACTGGCTGCTTGTTGTCAGACAGTTTCAGATGAAGTTCTTTGAAAGATTTGAAAAAGATGTATTTTCTACATTGTGTAACTGAAGGAGTGTATGTAGTAATTAAGGAAGCACACATGTTCAAACGAAGAGAGAAATAAACACAGAACTGAAACGTTAATTCATCACAAAGAGTTAATGGTAACAGCCAGGACCGCTTTGTATATAATACTACACATCAAAGGAGAGATCTTAGCGCTGAAGCCACCTTGAAAAGATAAGTACAATTTCTCGAGTTACTGTAACGCAAACTACTTTTAACCTAGGAAATCAGCACTACACCATGAGAGACATTACGTAACAACGTTTTTACGAACAACTAATGTATTAATTGCAGAACAACTAGAGGGAGGTTCACTATAACTTTCCTAACCGAACTCATTAAGAACTATCGAGCCAGCCACTTACGTATCACCAAGCCATGAGTTGCAGAAAATAAATACGGATGACCTCGCGCTCTGGTTCAATGTTCTTGGAATACTTTATTCATAAGAAAACGACACACCGGCCTCTGTATACATGCATACGACTGCCGTCACTAGCACTCAACGCGTATGTCAGGAATACAGCATCCAGAGTACGATCGTCTTAAAACCCAACAGCCTTCCGTTTGAATTGAGACACTTACAGTCGATAAAACAAAAAAGTGGTATCAGCGGTACTATATCAGCCGAGAACTTAAAGTCCACGTCTCTGAAATATTTTCTGCAGCACTGTCGAATGTGTACAGCTGGCTCTCCCTCTTTTCCAATTCAATTACAACCACAGGTGTTAGTGCTGATAGTTCGGGTAAGCAGTTCTAAGAGAAGCAAGCTCTGTAGTCAAGAAACCAGCGTAGGCAGTGCCTGTCTGTAAACTAGTCTTACTCCTGTACAAATTCCATGTTATTTTCAGTTCCCGGTTGACATGTAAGACTGACTGTGTGTGTGTGCGCGCGCGTGTGTGTGTGTGTGTGTGTGTGTGTGTGTGTGTGTGTGTGTGTGTGTGTGGGTGTGTGTGGGTGTGTGTGTGTGCGTGTACGTGCAAACATAATTCGGTTGTAAATGAGAAGAAAACATAGGGAATGACCCATTTTCCATGTAAAAGTGGCGACACGTTCCACACTGATTCGTGGGGAGTATCTTCACGGGAAGCGTTATTTTTACTTACCACCCACATCTCTGTTAATAGTAAAATTTTCTACCCACCTACCTTTTCCACAGTAAAGGTGATTTATAATGTATGAAAGTATTTTTGCTTTGTAAATATTGTAAAAGCAGAGTTACAACAAGTTAAAAAATATAATAATAATTACGTACGAAATTTTATGAAAACGTATAGAAAATGTTTATATAACCCCAACCACGTACGACCCACATCAAAGCTGGAACGCTCATTAGCGGGCGGTAAGGAGAACGTTGACTAAAATACCGCACTAAACGGTCTGAGGAGTCCACCACTTCAGTGAAAAACACGGCGTCGGGTGCAGTCGTTGCCAGGCTCGCCTACAATGTAGGCTACCCGGCGAGTCGGATTTGCAGCAAATACGAAGTCCTGTAAGAGTTCTGCAAGGCATTTGCTATCCTCCAGCTCCCCTCTTCTTGTTTCGTGCTTCATTACATCAAGTTTCCGTAGGTTGTTGATGTCTATGCATTCGGAACACATGTCCCGTCCACTAGAGCTGGTTTTTTAGCTGACTCAATTTGGAGACCGGGCCTTCGACACTTTATAGGGCACCAATCAATTTCAATTTTCTAGACGCGACTCGCGTTTGCAATATGACTTTTCGGAGGCAGAAAATAGTGTAGGGAGAACAGCAATATCTTTGCATAAGCAGTTCGTGGGAGAAGAACATCGAAGTTCGTCAAACGTAACGGTTGCTGCTGAAACGAAATTGGTGAGGTCGAAGCAAAGACTGTTTCCTAACGTCATAATCTTCGTCACGTAACTATGCGTGTGGACGGTTTAAGTACCACAACTCCAATGTAGATATGCATTGTTTCACTATCGTCACAAACAAATTGACTACAGATATTACAGTTAACAAAATGGTTTGGAATACAGTATAAGTCCATTACATTTCATTAATTCGTGGTGCAGTCATTGCCTCCTCAAAAGCACCTAACTAAAAAAAATAAATAAAACGGAAACAAAGAAGAAGTATGTAAGTTCAAGGTTTATTGCTACCTCGGAACGAGGCTTTGGAGACAGTGCAAACGATCGACCCCGATAAAGATGCGGATGAAGTTTACTATGATAATTTTAGGGGAACCATCCAAAGTAGCCACCGTAAAGGAAACATCTGAATTCCACATTTGTATGTGGACCAACACTTTAACTGCGCCCATCCTGAACACAAACGACACTATTTTTCTCTCCTAGCCCGTTATTACGGACTCTAAACTTTTGCGTCCATCAACTTTCTTTCTAAGTTGTCTGCATTAGAATTTATAACGCATAACGGTGTGTAACGAACGGTATTTCAGGTACCTCTTTCCCTGTTCCATTCGGGAAGGGAAGTGGACTGTCGGCATATCTCATCAAGGGGTCCAAATTCTGTGGTTTGTTCGTCGTGGCTGTTACTTGGAGATGCATGAAGACAGAAATAGTATGTTACTCATGTCTTCTTGTAAATTATGCTCTTGGATTTTCAACAGCAAAGTATCCTTGACATCCAACTTCTATATTGTAGTTTCTGCCATTGGACTTCGTTGAAGAGCTCCGTAAGGCTTCTTCGCTTACCAAAAACGTGGTAACGGCACTGTCCGTTCTTTCCGTTAAGCCAACCTAACAACAGAGGCTGCTCCGCAGTAACAATCGATCGAAAAATTATCTTATAAATATCTTCTTTCCTAAATGAATTACGTTTCCTTGAGGTTCTTCCAGTAAATCTCAGTATGGGCATCTGATTTTCCCAAACTACGTTTCATTTTAGGTCGTTCTAGATGGTTACTTCAAAGTGTTTTACGGATTCTATTTCCAATTATTTCCTGCCAACAGCGTAATCAGACAACAGCAAATATCTTCGCTCTTTCATGAGCAGTATCTTACGTTCACAGGGTAGCGGTAATTTTTAAGTTGATTAAAATGCGCTCTCTGGCCGCTTGATAGCGATAACACCTGTGACAACGAGAAAAATCAGGGAGGGACGAGATGATTATTAATGGGCAATCCAGCCCGCACTAATTAATTAGTAGCTGTCTGTCTGTGTCGAGATCGAAAATAGACCAGACGCATGTGATGACTTGTGTAAAAAACGTACGCATGCCGAGTGTTAGTACCCTTGTGAAAGTCCTACGTAAAGGTTCTGTGCGAAAATATTTTCGGGACAATTTTAAAAAGTTGTTTGAATACTTATTTATTATTGCATGGAAGTAAATCGTAATAAATGTTTGGATGATCGTGAGGACATGCAAGGATAATGGGGGAAACACCAACGCGTCTCTGCAGCGTTGAAGAGGTAGGTGTAATAAATCGTTTGGAGAAGAGACATAAAAACATGTTTAATTTTTATGTCTGTGTATTGCTAACGAAATATTATTGTTCAGCCTTTTCTTCATTAGCTACGGTGACTGTACGGACAGCCGAAACCCCTCCTTTATCCGATATCACAATCCAGAATAATCTTAAACATCATTTAATCCTTTGAACAGTATTTTCCTCATCTTTCCAAATCCTTTTCCCACAATTTTACAACGGTTAACTAGTAGATCCTGCAGCAAACATCGTACGTCCGCAGACATTCCTGCATTTCAAAATGGCTCTAAGCACTATGGGACTTAACATCCGAGGTCATCAGTCCCCTAGACTCAGAACTACTTAAACCTAACCAACCTAAGGACATCACACACATCCATGCCCGAGGCAGGATTCGAGCCTACGACCGTTGCAGCAGCGCCGTTCAGGACTGAACCACTCGGACACAGCGACCGGCTGCTGAATTTCACTACAGCCTTCCGGCTTTGCAACATTCCTGTAGACAATTACCAACTGCATCATTTATGTGTATTGTAAACAGTGACAGCCCTAAGTGGTGTGTCCGAAACATTCGGCGAATGGTGTCATATCTGAACGGCAACTTGGGGCATGTGTGCGCGCTTGCACATGGGTCTTTAGAGACTTGAGGAGAATCGATACACGACATGGACTGCATGTGGCTGTCTGACAAGGGGAGGCCGCCAATTGCGAAATTCAGATTCGATTCATACTGCACATAACAAAAGCTCATGGCCAGAGGTGTAATGTGGCAAAGCACCAAGATGCACTTCTCAGCCGTTGTCTAGAAAATCGACAGTTAAAAGAAACCGTTGCGGTGAAATAGTCTCTACGATTAATAAGTCTCTGCAGCGTCGTGGGGCAGCGGTAAGCGCTCTGGTCCGTAATCCGAAGGTCGCCGGATCGAATCTCGCGCTATGCAACCTTTTTTTTTTTAGTAGTTCTTTTTTATAATTCAAATATATATATATATATATATATATATATATATATATATATATATAATTCCCAGCAATCAGTTGCGTATAATAAGTTGTTGAGAGTCGTTTGTCGTGGAAAAACTGGCGACTTTGAACATCATTATGTTTTCCGCAAACAAAGTTGTATTTCACAAATGTTATTAATTGTCTTCATAATGTTAACCACGCATAGTTAACGGAAAACGTAGAAACGATATTCCGAAACGAATACGTATAGCGTAAGTTAAACGTTCGAATTAGAATAGAGACCCCACGAACACAAATTTGCTGTGGCAGGTATGAAATATAAACTCCGTTACTCGCTCGTTACACTTGAATGACAGATGTTGAATGGGCCGAAACGAGCCGCCGCATAACAGCGTAGTTGCCTGCTAACTGCGAAAGAAGGTAGATGCGGTCCCTAGCGCAACTTATAACATTGTCGAAAATCAGTGCGGACGGGAGAGCTTTGGTACACCCTGTTAAAAAAAAAACGGAAAAATGGAGGCGGTACAATTGGAGAGCGATCCGCCTTCACCAACATGCATAAGCAATTCATTAATACTTTGTATATATATATATATATATATATATATATATATATATATATATATTTGAATTACAAAAAACTAATAATAAAAAAAATTGCATGGCGCGAGATTCGATCCGGTGACTTTCGGATTACGTACCCGAGCGCTTGCCGCTGCGCCACGACGCTGTAGAAAATTACTAATCGTCGAGAGTATTTCACCGCAACGGTTTCTTTTAACTGTCGATTCTCTCGACAACGGCTGAGAAGTGCATCTTGGTGCTTTGCCACATTACACCTCTGGCCATGAGCTTTTATTATGCGCAGTATGAATCGAATCTGAATTTCACAATTGGCGGCCTCCCCTTGTGAGTAAACAGACTGCGACCAGTTGAACGTCTTCAGTGTGAGAGGAAGTGTCACAGCGCAACGCAGCAACGTGTAAACATCAAGTTCTGGTACAAATTCGAGAAGGCTGCAATGGAGACGCATGGAATGTTGGTGCCGGTGTACGGGAGGGAAGCCTTGAGCAGAAAATGTGCTTACGAATGGTTTAAACGCTTCCGTGAAGGGAATGAAACCACTGAGCAAGAGCCACGTTCAGGTCAGCCGTCGACAGGCAGAGCCCCAGAAAAAATCGAGGAAGTGTGACAAATGCTGGAACGAGATCGGTGACGGACATTCAGATTGATTGCGGAGGAACTGAACACTAGCAAGGAGATGGTGCACAGCATCGTCCGCGACGATTTGCATAAGCGGAATATATGCCCCTGATTTGTGTGGCACAAGCTCACAGACGAGCAGAAAGCAAAACGGATGGAAACATTTGGTGATTGCATATCCATGTGTGACGAGGATCCATTGCTTCTGAACACCATCGTCACTGGAAATGAGACCTGGTGCTACCAGTTCGATCCGGAATCAAAACGGCAACCGATGTCATGATGTTCACCTTCTTCCCCGCGACCAAAAAAAAAAAAAAGTCTGCAAAAATCCAAGGTGAAAATACCATTGATCACCTTCTTCGACAACAACGGCATCATCTACAAGGACTTTGTTCCTGCAGGGCAAACCATTAATGCTGCATTTTACCAGTCCAGCCGGCCGCGGTGGTCGTGCGGTTCTAGGCGCTCCAGTCCGGAGCCGCGCTGCTGCTACGGTCGCAGGTTCGAATCCTGCCTCGGGCATGGATGTGTGTGATGTCCTTAGGCTAGTTAGGTTTAATTAGTTCTAAGTTCTAGAGGACTGATGACCACAGCAGTTGAGTCCCATAGTACTCAGAGCCATTTGAACCATTTTTTGAACCAGTCCACTTTGAACCGATTGCTACAGCGTGTCGGGCCGTTTCGGCGAGAGTTGCACAGGACTGGAAAATGGATGCTGCTCCATAACAACGCCCCTGCACACTGCGCGATGCGTATGCGCCAATTCCTGGCGCAGAAGATGGTAACTGTTCTTGAACACTTCCGTACGTCGGCGATCTGGCTCCTGCGGACTTTTTCCTGTTTCCCCACTTGAAGGCGGCTATGGAAGGTGAACGTTGTGCGGACGTAAATGCCATCAAAGATCGTATGACATCCATCTTGCGGTCGATTTCACAGGAGGCCTTTGCTAATAGTTTCCTGAATCTGTACAAACGTTGTCAAAAGTTTGTCGTAGCGGCTTTCGAGTATTTCGAAGAGAAATGACGAACGTTTGTCTGTATGTGTTTTTTGTTTGTTTGTTGTCTGATAGCGCTCACCGAACGTTTTACACATACCACGTATAAAACTACTGCGGTGCACTCCCAAAATTAGTTTTATGCCTGACGATTTCGTTCCTCTAAGAACAACATGTTGACTTCTATATGGTATGAAATTCCGAATGCAGTCACAAATCGGGTCTGAAACCCAGTAAGCTCGTATTTTGTTCACAAAACTGCAGTGGGGAATTGTATCGAATGCCGTCCGGAAACCAAGGAACACGGCTTCAACTTGGACCCCGGTACATGTGGCGCTACAGATTTTACTGACGAACGGGCTGAACTGTGTTTCGAAACTGGATCCATGTTGATCTTCATAAAGGATATTTTCATTCATAAGTTGTGAGTCTAAATACATTTGACACCATTCTGCAAAGGACTGACATCACAGATTTATCATCTTTCGTTGTTCCAGCGATCTATGATAAATTGCTGCTAAGTTACTTATTAGTTACTTAAATTTATGCCACAGTAATTTAAGTAGTTAAATACTTCTGAAACTCAGATTAAAATAAATCCTCCAAAGGTAAAATAATAAATAAAAAGTAATAAAGTACAGCATAAAACCTACTGTTTCATATACCAGCTTACGTCAGCTTAGTATTTTTCTTCTTTTGTTCTTTGCCTTCTTCCGTTGACACAGATATTTATTCTGATATTTTGGGCTGGATTTCCAGACTCATCTACATCGTTATCCAATTATCAAAATTTACTCGTAAGTACGTCTTAAAGAAATAGAATGATTTGTGTTTTTATATTATTTTAGGAGGCGATGATTTACAGCGTCTAAAATTAGTTGTAAATTGATAGTGGCACACAGATATAAAAATAACTTTAACACAGAATCACTTTCAATCATAAACAGGCAGTCTTAAGGTCTATTCTGAGACTGCAGTCAGATAAGTTACACCTCACAAACCAACATCTCCAATCACCTATAACCCACTAGCACATGCAGCGTGCAGTACATCTGTCAGTCGTGAGGCATATGATAGTACTCAGTGTGCAATAAACTGATTAAAACAGCTGTGTAGAAACACGATTCTTCGACAATTTTTCTTTGAGTGTGTATGGTAGGCCTATATATGGACCGGAGAAGCAGTTGGTACATATTCTCTTAGATTCATAATTAAGTCCCGTATCCTGTGATGTGAGCGATCCTCATTTTGCCTTATTGTGTGTGCAAGTTAATTACAGCGAAAATGATGCCTTTCATCCAATTTTCTTTCTGACTTGATACTAGCAAATATCCGGCTTACTATGCTTATTTCGATACTATTTCGATAGTCTCAACAGTTGTTCGCACAGAAGTTTCTGACATTTAGACGAGCGTAACTGCGTGGTACTCGTGGTTTGGGGGTAGCGTCTTTGCTTACCTAATCGGCCCCGGTTTCGAAACCCACCACTGCATAAATTTTTATTAATATCCAGCATTGGCAGCCGAAGACTTCCGGCTTAAGAAATCACCCTCATTCTGCCAACGGCCTTATCAAAGAGGACGAAGGAATGGACAGATGTTAAGTGCACCCTCTTGTCTCTTGTCTTAGAGCTGAGAAACTGCCCCTAAAGACGGAAGACTCAGCAATCAAATGTTCAAATGTGTGTGAAATCTTATGGGACTTAACTGCTAAGGTCGTCAGTCCCTAAGCTTACATACTACTTAATCTAAATTATCCTAAGGATAAATACACACACCCATACCCGAGGGAGGACTCGAACCTCTGCCGGGACCAGCCGCACAGTCCATGAGTGCAGCGCCTGAGACCGCTGGGCTAATCCCGCGCGGCACTCAGCCATCATCAAGGCAACTGCATTAAAGAAACGTAACGTGTATCTACAGGACATGTGACCTGTAACTGAATGAGTGTCATGATGATCTCAACATTGGTAAAAAATTGCGGGATAGTTCCCCATTCGGATCTCCTGGAGGGGATCATAAGAAAAAGACTGAATAACCTACTAAAGGATCAACGAGTCATGGCGTGGAATGTCAGAAGCTTGAACGAGTTAGGAAAGCTAGAAAATCTAAAACGGGAAATGCAAAGGCACAATCTAGATATAGTAGGGGTGAGTGAATTGAAATGGAAAGAAGACAAGGATTTCTGGTCAGATGAGTATAGGGTAATATCAAAAGCAGCAGAAAATTTTATAATGGGTGTAGGATTCGTTATGAATAGGAAGATAGCGCAGAAAGTGTGTTACTACGAACAGTTCATTGATAGGGTATTTCTTATCAGAATCTACAGCAAACCAACACCGACAACTATACTTCAGATATACACGCCGACATTGCGGGCTGAAGATGAAGAGAAATAGAAAGTATATGAGGACATTTAAAGGGTAATACAGTACGAAAATGGAGATGAAAATCTAATAGTCATGAGGTCCTGGAATGCAGTTGTAGGGGAAGGTGTAAAAGATAAGATTACAGGAGAATATGGGTCTGGGACAGGGAATGAGAGAGAAGAAAGACTAACTGATTTCTGTAATACATTTCAGCTAGTAATAGCGAATACTCTGTTCAAGTATCACAAGAGGAAGACGTGTACTTGCAAAAGGACAGGTGATACAGAAACTCTTTGGTTAGAGTACATCATGGTCATACAGAGATTCCGAAATCAGGTACTGGACTGTAAGGCGCACCCAGGAGCAGATATAGATTCAGATCAGAACATAGTAGTTAAGAAGAGTACATTTCTTCAGAAATAATCAATACACAGAGAAGAGGGATACAGAAGTATTAAGGAATAACGAGATACGCTTGAAGTTTCTTAAGGCTATAGATACGGTGATAAGTTATAGCTCAGTAGGCTGTAGAGTTGAAGACTAATGGACATTTCTAAAAAGGGCCATCACCGAAGTTGGAAAGAAAAACATAGGTACGAAGAAGGTAATTACGAAGAAAGCCTGGGTAACAGAAGAAATACTTCATTTGATCGATGAATGGAGGAAGTACAAAAATGTTCCTGGAAATTCAGGAGAAACGAAAGGAATAGCAAGTGCAGGGAAGCTGAGACGAAATGGCAGCAGGAAAAATGTGAAGGCATCGAAAAAGAAATGATTGTCGGAAGGACAGGCTCAGCATATAGGAAAGTCAGAACAACCTTCGGTGACATTAAAAACAAGGGTGGTAACATTAAGAGTGGAACGGGAATTCCACTGTTAAGTGCAGAGGAGAGAGCGGGTAGGTGAAAAGAATACACTGAAAGCCTCTATGAGGGGACAGGTTTGTCTGATGTGATACAAGAAGAAACAGGATTCGATTTAGAAGAGATGGGGATCCAGTACTAGAATCAAAATTTAAGAGAGCTTTACAGGACTTAAGATCAAATAAGGCAGAAGGGATGGACAACATCGCATCAGAATTTCTAAAATCATGAGGGAATAGGCAACAACAAGCGTATTTACGTTGACGTGTAGAATGTATGAGTCTCGTTACATACCATCTGACTTTCGAAAAAATATCGCACACACAATTCCAGAGACTGCAAGAGCTGACAAGTGCGAGAATTCTAGCACAATCAGCTTAACATCTCATGCATCCAAGCAGCTGACAAGAATAATATACAGAAGGACGGAGAATAAAATTGAGGATATGTTAGATGACGATAAGGTTGGCTTTAGAAAAGGTAGAGGCACCAGAAACACAATTCTGACATTGCGGTTGATAGTGGAAGCAAGACAAAAGAAAAATCAAGACAAGTTCATAGGATGTGAGGACCTCGTAAAAGTGTTCGACAATGTAAAATGGTTTAAGATGTTCGAAATTCTGACAAAAGTAGGGGTAAGGTATAGTGAGGGACAATAATATACAATATGTACAAGAGCCAAGAGAGAATAGGAAGAGTGGACGACCAAGAACAATGTGCTCGGGCTGAAAAGCGTGTAAGTCAGGGATGCAATCTTTGGCCCCTTCTGTTCAGTTCAGATACAGTTCGAATAGTAAAAATGGCAGCATTAAGTCTCTGTACAAGATCCTGAACATGGACTTTCCATTACAGTTTACTATCTATCCGAACCCCTAGAAATTTGAACTCTTCAGTTTCACTGATCATATGCCCATTCTGTGAAATTAAAACGTCAGGTTTTGTTAAATTATGTGTTAGAAACAGTAAGAACTGAGTCTTACTGTGATTTAACGTTAGTTTATTTTCTACAAGCCATGATCTTAGGTCATGAACTGCACTATTTGAAACCGAGCCAATGTTGCGCACAACATCCTTTACTACCAAGCTAGTGTCATCAGCAAACAGCAATATTTTAGAGTTACCTGTATTACTAGAGGGCATATCATTTATATAAATACGGAACAGGAGTGGCCCCAACATTGGTCCCTGGGGCACCTCCCACTTGGCCATATCCCACTCTGACCCGACATCACAACCATTCTCAAAACTGTGAATAATGACTTTTTGCTGTCTGTTGCTAAAGTAAGAGCTGAACCAGTTGTGAACTAGTCCCCATATTCCATAATGGTCCAACTTATGGAGCAATATTTTATGATTAATACAATCAAACGCCTCAGTTAATTCAAAACTATGCCTAGCGCTCGAAACCTTTTGCTTAACCCATCCAGCAGATCACAGATAAAAGAGAATATAGAATTTTCAGTTGTTAAGCGTCTTTCAAAGCCAAACTGTACATTTGATAGCAAATCGTGTGACATAAAATGATCAATTATCCTTACATACACAGCCTTTTGAATAACTTTAGCAAACACTGTTGGCGTAGCAATAGGCCTAAAATTGTTTACATTACCACTTTCTCCCTTTTTATAAAGCGGCTTTACTACCGAGTACTTAAATCGTTCGCCCGCATCTCGTGGTTGTGCGGTAGCGTTCTCGCTTCCCACGCCCGGGTTCCCGGGTTCGATTCCCGGCGGGGTCAGCGATTTTCTCTGCCTCGTGATGGCTGGGTGTTGTGTGATGTCCTTAGGTTAGTTAGGTTTAAGTAGTTCTAAGTTCTAGGGGACTGATGACCATAGATGTTAAGTCCCATAGTGCACAGAGCCATTTGAACTTAAATCGTTCAGGAAACTGACTGTTCTTGAAGGAAATTTAAAAATATGGCTAAATACAGGTCTAACTTGTGCAGCACAGTACTTTAATATTCTGCTAGGCACTCCATCATAACCATGAGACTACTTAATCTTCAGTGATGTAATTATTGACACAATCTCCCCCTTGTCTGTATCAAAGAGGAGTATTTCAGACTTCAATGTCGGAAAGGCATTTGCCAAGAACGTTATATGATTCCCTGAAAAAAGTAAGTTTTCATTTAATTCACCAGCAACGCTCAGAAAATGATTGATAAATACTGTACATATATCTGATATATCAGTAACAGAAATATTTTTACTACGAACTGACTTTATATCGGCGATCTTGTGCTGTTGACCAGACACTTCCTTCACAAGTGACTATATGGTCTTAATTTTATCCTGTGAATTAGCTATTCTATTTGCGTACCACATACCCTTTACCTTCCTAATAACATTTTAAGCACCTTACAATACTGTTTGTAATGGGTTACAGGAGCTTTATTGTGACTACTTCTATCATTTCGATATAATTCCCCCTTTGTTGTACATGATATCCTCATCCCACTAGTCAGAGACCCAGGCTGCCTATTACTGTTAGTACCCCGTTTAGAACGTTCTACTGGAAAGCAATTCTCAAAGAGCATGAGAAATGTGTTATGGAAAGCATTATATTTATCAACTATGTTATCGGCTTTATTAACATCCTGCCACTCTGGCTCCTTAACAGGGCTTAAGAAACTCTCTGTTGCTGTTGGATTAACTGTTCTACATAGTTTGTAATTACATGTGACATTTGTTTGAGTATAAAAGACTTTTAGTGTTAAATTGTGTATCATGGTCTGAAAAGCCATTCACCCTTTTACTATCAGAACGCCCATTTAGTAATGAGGAATGAATAGAAGTATTATCTATGGCTGTGCTGCTGTTCCCATTAGATCAGATGAATTTAGGAGATCTTCCAACATCCATTTTCCTGCACCATGTGTTTTGTATTATTGATATGACGAGTGCCTTCGAATCTGGAAGATCTGATTTCCCCCCTGCGTTCTATAAGAGTATGTGCATCTCACAACAGCTGAAAATCGGAGTGCATATGTGAAGCCAGACAGAGAAGGGAAGCGGTGCACAACGCATCAGCCAACAACGTCAGTCTGTTGTGGTTGTACGTCGACCTTGTTTCAGAGGGCAAATGTCATATACTAAACGGCGATGGGATAAGGCTGTTTGGTTAAAAAATCATTTATAACGGATGGCACTGTAGGAAAGGGACAAGTCTGCAGCAGAAACACTCTCCAAGTTTCACGTGCACCAGTATTCTCAGTTACCAAGACAGTACAGTTGGGACTAGCCAAGAGAATGAAGTGGACGTGCCTCTAAGTGTTCTCCGTCTTTCTTTCGGCAGAATGTGGCGTTCACCCACCTTCGTACATACACACAAGTCAAGTTCGTGGAAAGTCAGGTCTGCTGAAAAGAATAAGAACCCTACAGGTTACTGAACAGTTAAGCATAACCTAATAGTAGTTCATTATGCGAAGAGGAGTGCTAAGCATGCTTTATCCTGGCAGAGTAAACGCAGTTGTCCCTAAGAGTAAGCCACATTCTTAAATACAGGAGCCGGTCGCTAATTAGTAAGACGTGACGCACCGTCTGAGATGGGGAGGGCAGTAATGAGTAGGGAGTAAATATACCCAGTACGGCGTGGTTTGACACGGGCCGGACTTCCACGTGGCCGGCTGCGCTAACGAAGTTTCGCCGTGAATCGCGTCATCAGGCCGAGCAGCAGCAGTGCCGCTATTGCCTTTCTCCTCTCTCCCGTTTTCTCAGCGTGCGCCAGTAATTTGTTCCACCACCGCCACCGAATTACGACACAAGACCTGTGGAATGACTCACGCCTCTCTCTCACTCAAGTACAAACTACGAATCGCATTTTGAACAGGCCTGATTGCCAGAGATCGTATGGGCATTTTTACGTTTTTTTCTATTTTTATTTTTATTTTGTCAACGAATGCAGCGTCAGCATAGGTTCTTAAAAAATCATTTGTGAGGTAACTGCGAATGTGTTATGAGCCGCCCCTGACTTCAATATGAAATGGCTGTTTCCTAATACAATAGTCTGAAAAGAAATAGTGAACACAATTTCCATTTACCTGTATAAATCGACGGCCGGTGGGCTGAGCGGTTCTAGGCGCTTCAGTCTGGAACCGCGTGACCGCTACGGTCGCAGGTTCGCATCCTGCCTCGGGCACGGGTGTGTGTGATGTCCATAGGTTAGTTAGGTTTAAGTAGTTCTAAGTTCTAGGGGACTGATGACCTCAGACTTTAAGTCCCATAGTGCTCAGAGCCATTTGAACCCTGTATAAATCATAAATACCCACTACTATCTCCACCTCATTCTCCCTATCTGGGTCTGTCTCTCTCTCTCTTTCTCTCTCTCTCTCCCCTCCCACCGACAGTAACTCCCAGATCGTACACACTGGCGTTTTGTAGATACTTTCATGCCATTTCTATGAAAAACTAAAAAAATGCGAATTTATTACCACATTACACTCTAAAGTATAAATTATACATTTAGCAACAGAAGCACTAAGCTATAACGAATATTTTGAGTTTCTCTGTTAATAAACATGTCAAATCCCGTGTTGAATATGTATGAATAAAAAACTAAAAACATTAATTCACAGTCTTCCCAGCAATTTTTGATATCTTATTTTATTCCACCAATCGATTATACTGAAATAACAGTAACTTGAATATTCCATCACATGAGTGTAACATAAGCTAAATACGCAGCACTTGGGTCATGTAGTACTGTGATAAACATGTTATATCGTTTCAAAATGTAGGGGAAAACGTGGAAGTTTTACATCAGTGCACACGATGAAAGTTATGTGGTCAAACGTAGGTAATCATTGTCAACAGAACTTTATTTCTTTCGTTTCTCTACATTCTCTCATTAATCCAACCCTAGACATGGTTTGCTAGTTATAACAACAGTGTCCTTCTGTTAATGTTTGGTGAAAAACTAAAGTAGACGTGACGCCCATTATCTCCTTACAGTTCTTGGAAATACAGTTGTAGCTTGTAAATGCGTTCGACGGTAAAAAGAAAATAAAGAATTGTGACTGAAGACGGCTCATCATTATTGTAACAATCCGTACCTGAAATGCAGCAACGGACAGCCCATAACTTAATGCCAATTAATGTCGCAGGAACTTCCCTTTTTATTGCGTGCTCTGTTTGCTTGGGTCACGTTACAGAATTCGCAGATTTTTTGCAACAATTTTGTGTTAATGACGTCTTAGTGTACAGAACTACAAAAATAGTAAATAGTCTGCTTTCTAAGTCAGGACAGTCCCTTATCACAAGTAATCAATAAAATTTACTAGTTCATCGCTCGGAAGAAGAACTCACGTTTGTAACAACAATTTTCTTTTTCATTCCATACGCACAATGGCAAGGGAAAACTGACTTTCTACATGCAACATCTCTTACATTTATCTGTTGCGTACCCATCGCACAACTGTCACATGAATCGATACTGAGAATTTTACGCCACAAGTTGTCACATGTTTATTTTTTAGCTTGTAAAGACAGAGAAGCTTTAAGCACTTGGCAATGTTTTAACACAGTCCCGAAACATGTTGTGAAAGAAATATCACACATTTGGCAACCGGTAGTGCAACATTCTCGTTATTGGTCTCTTACACTGTCCTCATGATTCCTACGTGAGATACACGATAGTGACAGAACTATGGTCGCAAAGTATTCCTGCAATGAAGATGCTCTGAATTTATCCAATAGGGATGAACTATGTCGCCTTGTGCTGTTTTCCCTTCCTATTTTTGCCGCCAAATGCTCTAACTCAAAGTTCCAGCAAACAAACATCCGTAAAAACCAAGAAGTGAATATATTTCACGTGGAAACGTTTCTCCCGAAGAGAGGAATGTGCGTGATCAAAATGAAATTCTACTTCCTGTCATAGTGGTGGCCACCCACACCAAATATCACAGAGAAAAATTATCTTTCCTTAACAGTCAAAAACAAAAAATTACTGCTGCAGTCTGTTGCAAATTTGAAAATGTGAATTGATAGACTGAAGTGAATTGTTCCTAGTCGATGGAACCGAAACGTATTACAGTTTGATCAACAACAACGACTTTGAAGAGGGATAAAGGGCAACCAGGGCAAGCAGTAGAAATCGCTATTTAGCTCACTGGATGAAATATTAGACCAAACTGGTCGCTTTTGGCCGCTGTAGATTGCGTAAAACTGCTGACAAGCGATCAGAATGCCACAAAAGAGCTATCATATTTGGACGAACGCGTGACCACACATTGAGTGAAGTTGCGAGGTTTGTTGGTGTACCAACCCGGTCTGTCCAACGAGCGTACAAGTAATAGTGTACCAGTTGCAGCCGCGAAAAAAGGCGTAAGAACACGGTCTCAGAAAAACCCTTTCCGATAATGACCTCAGACAGTTGTCAAGCTTCCTTAGTGGTAATCGTTTCCAAATTTCTGCTGTGAGTGAATGTAGAGTCTATGAACTTGCAGCATGCTGCAAGTGGAAAATAAGTTCACAAATTGTCTTATACTTGAAATAAATGTAGCTCCTTCATAAGTTGCATTCAGAAGTATATTTTTATTTCTTGATGATGACTAGTTTCGGACATCTGTGTCCATTTTCAGACCATCGTTATTGTATGTGTGACAAATACAGGCGGTAGCCGATGTACAGAATCTGCCCCTGCAGTAATCAAAGCGGTATATAGCCAATGTAACAACAACAAAATGCACCACATAGGACGAACATTAGATAACGACAACAAAGTGCACCACATAGAACGGACATAAGAGAACACTCTAATGTCCGTCCTGTGTGGCGGATTTTGCTGTTGTCAAATTAGCCACATACCGCTTTGATTACTGCAGGGACAGATTCTGTACATCGGCTATCGCCTATATTTGTCACAGCTACAATAACGATGGTCTGAAAATGGACACAGGTGTCAGAAACTAGTCATCATCAAGAAATAAGAAATATACTTCTTCATGTAACATACGAGGAGCTGCAGCCACTTATTTCGAATATAGATCTATTTCAACCAGTTCCGAGCGAACATTGTGCATAGTACCGCACAAAGTGGACATCCAAAACGAGGCCATTTTGAAGACTAGGAGAGGTGTACCTCTAAGAAAGCCATTGAAGCTACACGTCTTCAGTGAGCCAGACAACACAGAAACTGGACATCTGACTGGATGCGAGTAGTGTGGCCAGGCCAGTTACGATATCCAGTGGCGGCCCAATGACCTCTTTAAGCCGCAGTTTGCTGAAGATGTGCTTCAGGCCAGCGGTAGTTCTTTGATATTTTTGCAAGTTGTTTTCGTAGCATTAGTTGGGTCAATTCATTCAGGTCAGTCTGAAAATGAACCAAGATGTCTACTTAAACATTCTTGATGAGCATGTCTTACCCTGGCTTCTACGTCTTCAGGATGGGTATGGTCCTAAGGTGAAAACAGCCGTGTTCAGCGAGTTCGATGCGTACGTTTCTGGTTTGACGATCACTGTGTAGCATCACGACTGTCCCACTAAAACGTCCAGTCCTAACCTCACAGGAAATGTCCTGGCCTGTTTGGGATGCGATCAACATACGCGAAATGTGACAGCTCTACGGGATGTTATCCTCAATGGAAATGTTCATTAAGATTCAAGAGAAATTTACGGACTCTGTTCCCTTGCCGTATAGAGGCCTGAGGTCATTTTCAACGCTAGTGACGGAGCTATGCGGCATTCTGTGAATGATCTAATTTTTGCTTTCCGTCTGCTCGCCTTCTAACTCCCTTATCGGTAACTCCAATGGTATCTTTTTAGTATGAAATATTTCGATTCTTCATGCTCGTTGTCTCTTAATAGCTAATTGCTGTGTATGGAATTGCATAAGCGGGTATGTTCAAATAAAAATGGAATATATGCCTGCCAGCCGCCATGAATCAACGGCGTATATCCGGACAGCGTGATGGTACATCTGGGGCCACCAGTAACACCGGTTACGCTACCGAGTCCCGTGTGGGTGTGATATATGCGTGATGCAGCAGTTGCACGAGAGCCATCCAGGTTCGGACGCAGAAGGTACTGCTCTGTGTGGGTTACTAACTGTAGGCAAGCTCAGTACTGTACAATAAAACGAACGCTGTTGGTTGTTAATAACGGAATGCAGTCACAACAAGATCTACATGGAATGTAACTCACCACATTAGCAGAAAAAAGTCACCTCCGCACGTGATATCTGTCTTGTCACGGTGTCTTTTATCTGAAAATACAAAGAGAAAATTAACTAGTGCACCCGTGGTACATTTCGGCTATCCACATTACACGTAGCCTTAAAGTCCCTCTTCGAGTTACCCCGACATTCCTCTCCTTGCCAGACATACCTCCCGTTCCACACAGGAACTTCCTATTTATAGGCATACTCCTATTTTATCCGATTGAGCGGTGGTGCAGACTGTTTCGATATCATTACCAGTAACGAGTTGTATAATAAATGTTGGCCGGCCGGAGTGGCCGTGCGGTTCTAGGCTCTACAGTCTGGAACCGAGCGACCGCTACGGTCGCCT
Organism: Schistocerca serialis cubense; assembly: GCF_023864345.2. NCBI lineage: Eukaryota > Metazoa > Arthropoda > Insecta > Orthoptera > Acrididae > Schistocerca > Schistocerca serialis. The sequence goes on from NC_064643.1 coordinate 600,393,658, forward strand.
GTTCGAATCCTGCCTCGGGCAGATTAGTTAGGTTTAATTAGTTCTAAGTTCTAGGCGACTGATGACCTCAAAAGTTAAGTCGCATAGTGCTCAGAGCCCATTATAATAAATGTTGAGCATTCTGCCTACACACAATGTGTCAGTATCTCTGCTTATCAAAAGTAAGAGATAGATGTCTTCTGGTGTTTGGTGAGCAGATTATATATTAATATCTTAATTTGAATTGATATTTGTTGTTTAATGTAAAACTTATGACAATGTGCTTTGCAATAAGCTGTAAATTACCAGCGCAAAATTAATTAGTTCTGCTTTCTTAGACTCACAATTTTGGCAATTATCTTCGGAACGTGCACTTAACAAGATAACTAACGCGCTGAGCGCGGTCTTAATTTGATTTGCTATTACAAATTTAACTGTTGACATTTATGTGATGGACATTTCTACTGCTGCCGACATTCCCACTGGGAATTGTTTAGTGTGACGCTATGTTTCTGACTAAACCAACACGTCCTATGTATTTTCCATTAACTTTCCCCAACTCGTATTTTGATCTGATATGGTAAGAATCCCAGGATGACGATGAATGCTCAATAATAGTTACGCACGGGTTCCCAATCACGGGTAAATTACACTCACTATTTTTCTGATAACACTAACCTCCCAGTATTCTCCTATGCAGTCTACGAACAGCTTCAAAGAACTGGCGATGTTATTTGCTGGTTCATTGGTAGAGAGAAATCTAACACACTTCCGTTTCCTACATGTAGTCTGACGCCTCTCTCTAAGGAAAGACGTATATTTTCCCGGCAAGATTCCCCGTCGTAGCGAACACAGACTCCTTCATTGAAAGTTTTTGTTGTTCGGAACTCCTGGCCTGCCCCACTTGAGCTACTCGAAGGCGTAAAATTAGTGGGACATAGGCGAGAGCACACACAGTAAAGCCCGTCCAGCTATCCACTGCTCTTTTTTGGTAAACACTTGCTTTGTTGCTTTGTTTTGGTGTTTTCTGATGCTGGACTAAAGTGTAGACTGGACAAGTGTGATTTTTTTCTAAACCTGAGTTGCGGTATCTTGGTCATGTCAAACAGCTGAGGTGTGCATCCTCTTCAGTCTCATTTTGTTAGCCATACGAGATATGCCTGTTACTCGCAATGTCTCAGAACTGCAGTCAGTTTTAAGGAAAATGAATATTCGGTTCATACAGAAAGCTTCACAAATCACAACTCCATTGCGTCGCAAGAATGTCCCATTTGTTTGGACAGATGAGTGTCAGGTAGCTTTTAAAAAGACTTAAGGATGTATTGCTCAGTGCCGGCCGGAGTGGCCGAGCGGTTCTAGGCGCTACAGTTTGGAGCCGCGTTACCGCTACGGTCGCAGATTCGAATCCTGCCTCGGGCATGGATGTGTGTGATGTCCTTAGGTTAGTTAGATTTAAGTACTTCTAAGTTCTAGGGGACTGATGACCACAGGTGTCAAGTCCCATAGTACTCAGAGCCATTTGAACCATTTTTTTATTGCTCAGTGATCTATCTTTAGTTCACTTTGATCCTGACAAACCAGGTGTATTGCAACTTGACGCTTCCTCTCACGGAATCGGTGCGATGCAGAATTGGTGATAAAGACAGGCCTACCGCTTTCGCATCAAAAGTGTTGTCCAAAGCTCAGTGTAACTATTCACAAATTGGGAAAGAGGCTTTGGCTATTGTGTATAGTGCCACCAAATTACACCACTATCTGTATGGCAGAAAATTCTACTTAGTAACGTATCATAAGCCATTGCAGTCATTGTTTCATCCGATGAAACCGGTTCCCGTACCAATCGCCCAAAAATTGCAAAGATTGGCTTTGTTGTTGTCTCAATACCAGTACGGGACTGTGTATCGTCCGACAGCTCAACATGGTAATGCGGACGCTCTTTCACTTCTTCCGACTGACACTGATACAGACTCTGACGCTTCTGCTGTACCTTGTTGTCACTTCGATGCTCATAGAAAATTTGCACAGGCCACGGAAGCTTATTCAGGTTTGAACATTTTTCTAACATACATTCGAACATCTTGGCCTCGCTCTTTGCATAGCATAGAAAACTCTGTAGTAGGCCTATGGTTTGCACGTCGGTGTAGCCTCGTTATACAGGAATATGTGATTCTAGACAATGGACAGTCAAGTGTGCTGATCCCTAAAGCTTTGCAAAACGAAGTTATGCAGTTACTTCACCAAGGATACTGGGGGATTGTCCGTGCAAAGCAGTTAGCGCGCCGACACTACTTGGCAGGTTATGTACTCCTAAACAGAACAGATGACTTCACGGTGTCACGCATGGGCGAAAAATCAGTCCGCTCCGCCACAAAAATTCTCTGCTTGGCTTAAGTTGCAATCACCATGGCATGTGTGCACATAGACTTTGCGAGACCTTCTAGGAACACTCGCTGGTTGATTTTTGTTGACTCGTATAGCAAGTTTCCTTTTGCTGTGCGAATGAACTCGATAACGTCACGTAGCTCAATTCAGGTGCTGTCCTCTGTTTCTTGCCTCGAAGGTTTACCTGAAGTCAGTGTCGGACAGCGTCCCTCAGTTCGCGTCAAATGAATCTGAAACCTTCTGTGATCGTAATGGCATACAGCATCTAACTAGTGCACCGTTCAATTCACAGTGAAACGGCGACACGCAACGTTTTTTCAGAGCCTTAAGGCAGCAGATGGCCATACCTCACGCCGCACACACCAGTGATCAAGCATTGCTACTGTTTCTCGCCCCCTATCGTTGCACCCACGAGATGGACCATCGCTGGCGGAATTGCTTTACGGCCGCCGCCATTGCACACTGCTCCGCCTGCTTCACAGTTCTCAGCATTCGGCGCCGAATGAAGGCCGCAAGTATCGCTTCCCGCCGCACGATACTGTGTTTTACAGGGTTTTTAGCAGCAGCAGATGGTGGACGCGGGGCGAGGTCGTCCGTCGACTTTGTGCATAAATGTATCTCATTTCAGGTCCAAACGGACTGCAGGTCCGACATCACAGTGAACTTCACCACTGTCGTGTGCACGCTGACTCTTCTGTGTCGTGAAAGCGAATAGTGGTTGTTTATTTTCATTTCTACAATGGTTTTTACAAGCGGGAGCGTTTGTAGCGCAATAAATTGCAACAGCAACAGGAAGAACACACGACAGTTGTCTTTTTTTTGGGGGTTTCCTAAGGATCCTGAGAGGTATGTACCTCCATATTACTAAACTGTATCGTCTGGATTCGCTCTCAATCTACATGTGAATTAATGATTGATGTTTCGTGTTTAGGAGCAGAAAATCGCTAGTTAGTAGCAGACGAGAAGACCTTATGAAAAAAGACGCAGTTTAAATGTGTAATAATATTAGATTTTGTTCGCTACATTTCGAACACAACCAGTTCATGAACGCAGACAATAACAAACTCGTGTGGAATACAGCACCAACACTGTTTGACATCCCAAGTAAGCCACCTCAAACGACGATGAAGAGGAAACTGCCTCAAAGATTCGACAATCCATCTAAAGCTGTAAAACAGTCCTATAATTTAGAGGCAGCCAGTTCAGCTCTCCATGTATCAGAGCCAGATTCGTGTGAATCGTCAAAACAGACCTGCTTTGACGCTGAAGTGGTTAGATTAAGTGCAGTTATTCGCGCCTTACAAAATCGTAATGTTTGGTATGTATTTCATTCACTTCTGATGATAGTCACTTAATTTTCCCTGCTTCCTTGTTCACTGACAAACTGTTTTCACATTATTCAAATATTTGGTTTTGCGTGAAATTGGAATATAAATAGCTCATTATAATCTTTTCAACACATTGCATCCACTATTTGGCAGTTGCTTGTCACACTTAGAATAATATAAAGATGAAGGTCGTACTTGTGGCAACAGGCGACAATGACAAGCACAGTAGGCCTACAGGAGTGAATCTGTGTGTTTATATTCTTTTGATATCAACGAGGTAAGCTGCAATTCTATCAAACGTCACAAGTGTTTCTTCACGAATTTGTTGCACCTTGCCACTCGATTCATGGTTTTTGTCCGTACTTGCGCTTATTTTAGATTCATTTTTAGAAACATATATGCCTTCTGATACTACACGAACCCTTGGAAAATAACTCAAATATTTCGTAAATTACGTAGGAAATGGATGCAAAACAAACATTATGCTTACGACGCGTCTGACGTGCACCTTACTCGCCGCTTGGAGCGCTAGTGTCGCTCCATCTGTCAAATGGCAACAACTTTTACAGCAGTGAATGTCGCGACTGTTATGTTGGACTGTATTAACGACATGCGCCGGCTCGTCGGCGTCGAACGTTACAGCAAAGAGGGCTGTGAGACGACGTCACCCAGCCGTACGCTGTCTGGGACCAAACCACGAGTGGGGCGGCATCTAAACGAAGAGAATATAACAGCCGCGGCCGTGCTGGAAGACGAGCCGTCATAAAAATGCTGCAGTAGTGACTTATGAACTGTTTTGTTTTGCTTGCATTGAAATTCTATACACCGGAGGACGTAGATTGCTTGCATGTAGCCAGCTGTCTGTGACACACTTTTGTGAATACGCAAACTTAAGTATTGTCAATTTAACTTACTGTAATTGTGGGGTCACCGCCAGACACCACACTTGCTAGGTGGTAACCTTTAAATCGGTCGTGGTCCGTTAGTATACGTCGGACCCGCATGTCGCCACTGTCAGTGATTGCAGACCGAGCTCCGCCACACGGCAGGTCTAGAGAGACTTCCTAGCACTCGCCCCAGTTGTACAGCCGACTTTGCTAGCGATGGTTCACTGACAAAATGCGTTCTCATTTGCCGAGACGGTAGTTGGCATAGCCTTCAGCTACGTCATTTGCTACGACCTAGCAAGGCGCCATATTCAGTTGCTATTGATATTGTAAAGAATGTACAGAAAAGAGCTACGTTCAACATTAGGGGATTAAAGTTAAGTATTCTACCAGTTACCTCCTTTTTTTCTAAGTTCTACATACCTTGTCCTGTTCCAGACCTCACGCCAGCCTGCGTGAGCTTAAACGCGTGCCTTTCGGCTTACTCCAAACCCCGTGGGTTGGCTCCTGCCAATCCACAACAGTAATAAATTCAATTAATCTGATTTGCTTGAATTGTTGTCTAGCGATCCGAGAAAACAGCTTTCTAGGAACCCTATACTGGACGAGTGGACAGGATACTACACAAACTATGTAGGAAAGCTAACCCAACAGCAAAAGAGTTTATTTTAAACGTCGTTAAGGAACAACAGTGGCAGGATGTTTATAGTGCTGGTAACAAAGATGACAAATATATTGCTTTCCTTAACACATTTCTCATGCTTGAGTTGTTGTCTAGCGATCCGAGAAAACAGCTTTCTAGGAACCCTATACTGGACGAGTATTGGCAGTAAAAGGCAGCCTGGGTGGCTGAGTAGTAGGATAAGTATATCATGTAGAACAAAGCGGGAATTACATCAAGATGTTAGAAGTTGTCGCAAGCTAGCTACTGTAGCCCATTACAAACAGTATTATAAAGTGTTTCAAAATGTTACTGGGAAGGCGAAGAGTATGTTGTACGCAAATAGAATAACTAATTCACAGGACAAAATTAAAACAATATAGTCAGTTGTGAAGGAAGTGTCTGGTCAGTAGCACAAGGTCGATGATATAACCTCAGTTCGTAGTAAAAATAAGCCAGATACATGCACAGTACTTATCAATCATTTTCTGAGCATTGCTGCTGAATTAAATAAAAACTTAGTTTCCACAGGGAATCATATAGCTCTCTTGGAAAATGCCTTTCGGAGATTGATGTCTGAAATAGTCCTCAATGATAGTGGTAAGGGGGATACAGAGTCAATAATTAAATCACTGAAAAGTAAGGACTCTCATGGATATGATGGAGTGCCTAGTAGGATATTAAAGCATTGTGCTGCACATGTTAGCCCTGTTCTTAGTCATACTTGTAATTTTTCCTTTAAGAATGGTCAGTTTCCTCAGTAGTAAAGCCGCTTTATAAAAAGGTAGAGAGGGATAATATAGAAAATTTTAGACCTATTTTTATGCCAGCATTGTTTGCTAAAGTTATTGAAAAGGCTGTGAATATAAGGATAATTAATTATTTTATATCACCTAATTTGTTATGAAATGTACAGTTTATCTTTAGAGGCCATTTAACAACTGAAAATGCTATATTATCTTTTGTCTTTAAGATACAGGTTGGGTTAAACGAAAGGTTTCGAACGCTAGGCCTGTTTCTTAATTTAACTAAGGCGTTTGATTATGTTAATCACAAAATATTTTTTCCAGAAGTTGGACTATTATGTAATACACGGAACAGCTCACAATTGGTTTGTGTGTTACTTTAACAACACACAACATAAGGTCATTATTCACAGTGTTAAGGATGGCTATGATGTAGGGTCTGAGTGGGGTACAGTCAAATGGGGGAGGGGGGGGGTACCCCAGGGATCAGTGTTGGGGCCATTCCTGTTCCTTATTTATATAAATGTTATGCCCTGTAGTATTACAGGTGATCCTAAAATATTTCTGTTTGCTGATGACACTAGCTTGGTAGTAAAGGATGTTGCGTGTAACATGGGATCTATTTCAAATAGTGCTTTCAAGACATAAGTTCATGGCTTGTAGGCAATAAACTAATGTTAAATCACAGTAAGACTCAGTTTTTACAGTTTCCCACACAATTCAACAAAACCCGACGTTTTAATTCCACAGAATGGGCATATGATTACTAAAACTGAACAATTCAGATTTCTAGGTTTTCAGATAGATAGGAAACTGTCTTGGATAGCCCTCGTTCAGGATCTTATTCAAAGACTTAATGTTGCCATTTTTACTATTCGAACGCTGTCTCAAGTAAGGGAGCGTTGGACACTAAAATCAGTCTACTTTGCTAATCTTAATTCGATTATGTCGTATAGTTCTATATTTTGGGGTAGCTCTTCCCATTACCAAAGGATATTTGTGGCTCAGAAACGGGCAGTTCGGGCAATAAGTGGTGTAAGTTCATCAACCTCTTGTCGACCCTTGTTCACTAGTCTGGGTATTCTGACATTTGACTCTCAATATATATTCTTTACTGTCGTTTCTTGTTAACAATAGAAGCTTAATCCCAACCGCTAGCAGCTTTCAATCAGTTAACACTCGGAAGGAATCCAGTGTGAATTTGGAAACCATTTCCTTAACACTTGTGCAGAAAGGCATCCATTTTCAATAAAATACCACAACAATTCAAAAATTTGAGCAGTAACCCATGCGCTTTCAAATCGAAACTGAAGAGTTTCCTCATGGGTCACTCCTTCTATACTCTTGTGGACGTCTTTGAAACATTATGCTGATTCCTATGTTATATTGTTGACTGCGTTTACTTAAACTTATCGCTTGACTTTTTTTTGCGTTCCTAAACACATTATTTTGTCTGTTATTTCTTCTATGTTTGTAATTTAATGTACTGACACTTTCCGTGACCTTGGAGGTTAAATCCTCAATATGGTAATACAGGACTAGACGTGCAAATAAAAAAATAAAAAAATACTAGGAAAGAGATCATTTTTTTTTCAAAAATTATGTGTCATTCGTGTATAAACCATAATTTTCGAGGCACGACAGACAACCAAGAAATACTGCAATCTTCATTTGAAATGTGTAATTATGCTACTTAAGACTGCGGGCCAACTACGCCACCTATATTTCATTGTCACGTTGTAAGGTGGCGTTAATTTACAACTTAGAAACCGCGCTTACGTCCATTACGACATAAGTAAGCCCCTTCAATGATAGAAAACACATTTTTGTGCTCTTCCATTAAAAGCATGTATATGACCGACATCGTCTAGTACCCTTAATTTATTGTATAGCGTCTGCATGGTGGGTGACTAGGGAACAAGCAGAGCTATGAAACCCATGGTAGAACGGAAGGACACAGGAAGCCGACACATTCCTTCGGGCAATAGGACAGCACAGCCGCTTCTGGCGCTAATCCCGGGACCCGCCCGTGAGCTGGACCACCTGCAACACGGGAACGCGTGTCCGGCGGGCAGGCGTGAGAAGGCGGCCTGGTCGGCCAAAAACACGTCGCAGCAGGTATTCGCGTATTTTCCGACGGACGTAGAAAGAACTTCCAGAAACTTCGATCTGGATTATAAACTGCTATTGGTCGGCGTTCAGAAACTAGCTCCTTCCAGAAAGATGATTCGCCACCCAAATTTAAGTGGGAGAAAAGACTCTAAGAGGCGAAAAGAGAGGAGAAGAAAAAAGCGGAAGAGACGTTGCAGGGTCGTGGAGCAGGAGGGTCGTCTTGGAGGTCCACGGCAGTCGACGGACGTCTTCGCCTGTAATTTTTGTGAATTACAATTTTGCTATTACCTCGCTGAGGTGAGAAGTCCTGCGGTTATAGCTTCTGATCATTCCAGTGATCTTGCTTATGCCCCGGCAGGTGGGGAAGAGAATTTACATTGGTGAATCACGTGTTCTACTCCGTTCTCCTCTGAGGTTTCACACTGCTCATTGAGATAGTAGTTCCTTCTTGCTACTTAGTACACGGGGAATGTCAGTTATTCTGCGCCTAATCACAGATCGCGAGTACATTATAAGACAGAGCCAGGCAGTTTAAGGGCCGGTATTAGTACAGGGAGAACCTAAGATTTGTAATCCTTACTTAATTTCCTTAAATTGTTTTTTATGATGAATAAATGTATTAACATCATGGCATTTATCCTTTTTGTACATCAAAAATGGTTCAAATGGCTCTGAGCACTATGGGACTTAACATCTATGGTCATCAGTCCCCTAGAACTTAAAACTACCTAAACCTAACTAACCTAAGAACATCACACAACACCCAGTCATCACGAGGCAGAGAAAATCTCTGACCCCGCCGGGAATCGAACCCGGGAACCCGGGCGCGGGAAGCGAGAACGCTACTGTACGACCACGAGCTGCGGTCTTGTACATAGTATTTACGTGTCTCTGCATATTATTTTGTTGTCTCTTGTGTATATTTTATAATTTATTCGTTAAAAGGTCCGCCCGGATAGCTGCATGGTCAGCGTGACGGATTGCCGTCCTACGGGCCTGGGTTCGATTCCCGGCTGGGACTGGGTGTTGTGTTGTCTTCATCATCATTTCATCCCCATCCGGCGCGCTGGTCGCCCAATGTGGCGTCCAATGTAATAAGACCTGCACCAAGGCGGACGCACCTGCCCCGTAAGGGGCCTCCTGGCCAATGTCGCCAAACGCTCATTTCCATTTCATTCGTTAAAAGGAGGACTGGAATTAGTCGACTTATCCTGATATTCTATCGTATCCACAGGATAAGATTGGGAAACGGGTAGGTTATCACATGACAATTAACATAATTAATGAGAATAACGTACTCCTCCTGGGCGACTTCAGTAGCATTAAAATATCCATTGCGCAAATTATCACGTGTACGTACTCTTGATTAGCATCTGCCATCAATAGCCAGTAGAAGAAATGGAGTACTTGAGAATATACCATTTTAATTATCTTTTCAGTGGACTTCTTTTGACAAATTTAGATTTAATATTCCTTTTCTGTATCAAATATTGTAATTCAGACTGACGACCTCTCTAACTCGCTGAGTGACATAAATTACTGGATATTCCAGAGGCACGGGTACCGATTTTTAGAAGGAGGTCGCAGACTTTTCTTGTAACCAGTTATTTGGATACAGTTGAAGAAGCAGGACCTGTGCTTTCCTAGGTGGCGATTTGCACACATATTTTCACTCGCTTAGAACTTCTTCGAGGTAGCTGGTACAAAGACTAAGAATTATTTCATCGATGTTTTTTGTGGAACCTAACTGTCTTATTTTCTTTTTTGTGTACCAGAGACAATTAACTTTAAGCCCATTATAGTTAATATGACAGGTACAGATTCCCAACCCTACGAGAGTGGTATCAGTCAAAGACAATTCTTAAAATTTTGCTTTCCCTTTCATTAATTGCCCCCAAGTCCATGTCTTCAACTGTTTCTTATTCCTTTCCCTTACATCGATTTCCAGTAGCCATCACAACTAAATTTTTGCGTTCTTTAATATCTAAATAATCTCCCTTATCTCACCAAATGGTTTTCAGTTCTTCGCCATCTGAGGAACTTGTCGGCATATAAGATTGTACTACTGCTTTGTATGTTGGGTATGTTGGCGACGTGTCTGTCTTGGCTACAATAATGTATTGACTAAGCTGTTCGTAGTAGCCTACTTGCATTCCAATAGCCTAGTCATTATCAGGGTACCCCTCCACTACCCCTAATTAATTTTATGTTGCTAGCCTTGTGTTGTTACCCACCCAATGAATGGAACTAACATTCCACGCTCTGACCCACAGAACGCCAGTTTAAATTGTCCTACGGACGACATCGTTCTTAGTCTCCGCCGGGAGATTGTAGTGGGAGACTGTCTTACCTCATCATTCAGCCATACAGCGAAGCTTAGGGAAAATGACTGTAGTTTCCTCTTACTTCCAGTCGTTCACAGTACTAGCACGGAAAGGGCATGGTTTGTAATTTTACAAGGTCATACTAGTCGATCAACCAGATTCTTACCTGAGCAATTAATGAAAATGCTGATACCCCTCTTTAGCTGCGCCGTAGTCACCGTTAAAAATTCACAACTGTGTAGTATTACGAACTGTGATGTTTAATGAACACTGGTAGAACAATATTATTGACCAGAACAAAATAAATAAACGTGCACCTCGAATCAAACGGTCCACGTTGGGCATTCTAGATTGTCTACCGACTGCATTAAATGGCAGCCCGCTTATAACATAGAAAGTGAAGGTACTTGTCGCTCTTGTTATTACGGTGTAGAAAATCTCTCATTCTCAGACGTCCATTTTCGATCGTAAATGTGCAGAATAGAATTTACAGAGAATTTTATTCCGATACTTTGTTTTGTAGGTATGCGACCATGAATTTTTCTCTAGCCTATATATTGGATGTCATGTTCTCTACATATCTGTAATTATTACAGATTTTCATTATATTATCTATCGTTTACAAGTCGTATATTGCCCTACTTTTCTTTACCTTGACAAGTCTGAAGATGGTAATTAGGGATTGAAGTCGGTAGTCTAACGACAATTTGTTTGTGATCGTTGACTAGAATTAAAGAAATTCCGTACTACTGCGATCAATCTTTATTCACGACTGTATCATAGCGTGGAGAAATAAATATTTTGTGCTAAATTTATAGTCAGAAATTAAATCTTTGCAGAAGTAATACAGAAGTATAGCTTTATCCAGAATTACTAAAAATCGCTAGGAATTTAACAGAAGATATGAAGTGTTCAAGAAATTACGCGACGGGTAGATTTTAAATCCAGTACGTGTTACTACGAGTAGGCACGGTACCTCTAGGCAGCGTCACGTCTGCATGACGCCCCCGCATGTACATGCCACCAGAGGCCTGCTGTCCGCTTCCACCGGCAGCGACGTGCGGGACATGTGGGAAATTCACGCTGACCGCGGCGTGCGTACGTGACTGCGTTACGGCCTCGGAAACAAATGAGGCGCGGCGAGGCGCGCCCTCAGGCGGCCGTCCAATCCAGCTCAGGCATGAGAAGGTGGAGGGTGGGGAGGGCGATGGAATGGGGGTGGAGGGGGAGAGGCGCTTGATTTGCGGCGGACGCGCTGCTGACAAAAGACTGCCAACTTAGCACTGGGATCCGTCATCAGGGAAATTCAGCGCCGGCCTCGCTCGCGGACTTCCCCAATTTCCCTCACAAGACGGCTCCGAGGGAGCTCCATGGGCCCTTGCAATTCCGCAAGACAGTGACATGACTCGGGAAGCGTCTCCCATCTCCCTAAGGTGATAGGAAATGAAGGGTGGATCTGACACTAAACCACTTGCTCGACATAGCGGCATGTAATAGTACATTATGTGTGACTACAGTGTCGACAGTTGTTGGGCAGTAGTGTGCATACAACGGAGTGATGAAACTTCCTGGCAGATTAAAACTGTGTGCCCGACCGAGACTCGAACTCGGGACCTTTGCCTTTCGCGGGCAAGTGCTCTACCAACTGAGCTACCGAAGCACGATATTAATTGATATTTATTGACTACCTATAGCATTTGAACAATTAGCCATGTATCTATTGGAGTGTTACTTCCCATTCTTGTGCAACAGCAGGGGCTCTTATATTATACATCATCACAACTGATCTCTCTCTAGTCAACAGGATTCACTTTCACCAGGTAATTACGGAAAGGGAGAGGGGAGCGCACAACCGGCTTCAATGGAATTTTATGTAGGCACACAAATATACCTAAACCCATGCACACTCAACACGTCTCAGCGTTACAGAAAATGAGATCGGGTCATATGAGATACATATGACAAACTTCAATTCCCTCCTTCCTAACCAAACAGGCATACAGCCTTGACAACTCAAAGAAAGTGTCCAATAACATGTGACTATAACTGCGACACAAGCAGTCTTGAAGCAAAGCGTATACTGACGCTAAACAAGTCAACTACCAGCGAAGCGCCCTCGGTAGGGGGCGCTGTATGGTCATGTGCTCCATGCATTCACATGTAATTTAATAATAATATACTCAGCATACAACAACATCTAACAGGGTGTAATTATTCATGACGGAACTCCCCTCCCCCATTATTTATTTTATATTGACATATAGTTCGCATTGTGCTTAGTGCCACTACTTGCTATAGGTATAGTATGGCAATGTAAAACTTTTGGAGATTTTAAAGAAATTTAAAAAAAATTCCTTTAGTATTAACGTGTGCGGAAGTACCATTCCGGTTGCTAGTCGCAATTACACCCTGTTAGATGCTGTGTGCTGAGTATATTATTATTAAATTACACGTGAACTCATGGAGCGCATGACCACGCAGCTCCCCCTACCGAGGGCGCTTCGCTGCTAGTTGACTTGTTTAGCGTCAGCATACGCTCTGCTTCAAGACTGCTTGTGTCGCAGTTATAGTCACATGTTATTGGACACTTTCTTTGAGTTGTCAAGGCTGTACGCCTGGTTGGTTAGGAAGGAGTTGAAGTTTGTCGTATGTAACTCATATGACCCGATCTCATTTTCTGTAACGGTGAAACTTGTTGAATGTGCCGTTCACTTATGTTATGTACTTTTTTGTAACAGATGTCTGAAGATGGGTGTAATCCAGAAACGCGTAACATGTTCTAATAAAAGAGTCAAATGAACATCTCATGACTTTATTGCGATTGTACAGAATTGGTTGCCAATTACTGCCAGTTACTTACGCCGCACTTCTTGAAAGACTTGACAATAAATCCTCCACTCACTGTAGACAGCGACTGATTTATAGACTGACACACTTGTTTGATTGTAGATAGTTTTAAAACTCCCTTTGGCGTGAATTCATGTTGGGTTTCATCCATCATTCTGTTGTTCCATGCCTCTTCCATATACACTTTAAATGGTTTCCTTTCTTCTCTCGTTTTCTTCTCTCCCACACTGTGTTAGTCCATAATTGCATACCAGCCTCGTCCATCCAACCCTTGTCATGTACATGAACAATATCTGGCGGTATTGGAGAAAGTTCGACGCTTGAAAATGATCATTAGATTAAGTTTAGTAGTATCAGCACAACATGAAAAGGCAACAGTGTAGTGAATTTTTCATATCCATTGGTTTTTATAATTACAGTTTTATTTCATGACAACTGTTCTGTTACTCGGCACATCAAATATTAGAGGAGTTTCGTCCATACTTCGCTATTTCATTTCGTTCAACACTGGTTTCCTTTCTACGGTGACTAGTAAAGCGATGGAAAGATAATATTTATTCTTAATATTCTTGTGACATTTTCTGAGGTGGCGAAGAGTTCTCGGACTTCCAGCCGGGTGGCGATGTCTTCAAACTGCGACGTTTCGACGAGTGACATACTCATCATCTTCTGGCGAAGTGCCGAGACTTTGCGGATGCCGGTCCCTTTATACCTGCGGTGTTTAACAAGAGACTCGCCTTTCTTCCATATTTGGGGCCCACATCAGCCAAAATCGGGAGGCTATTAAGAAAATCGAACATAAATACCGTCTTCCGACCACCGCCGAAGACGAAAGAGCTGCTGGGCTCAGCTAAAGACCCACTCAAACTAAACACACCTGGTATATACAGCATTGCCTGCGAATGTGGTGTGCAGTACATTGGTCAAACGCAGCGCTGCATCTCTAAAAGGTGCGAGGAACATATTAGGCATGTTCGACTTGGACAGATAGAGAAATCTGCTATAGCTGAACATAGCATCAAAGAAAACCACACCTTTGATTTCGACAACACCAGGGTGCTGTGCCGAGCCGGGAGCTATTGGGATAGCGTCATTAAAGAATCAATAGAAATACGGGTCCACGAGAATCTTGTGAACAGGGACGAAGGCTATCAACTGAGCGCGGCCTGGAATCCAGCATTAGCCGCAGTACGCCAGGAACGCAAGAAGAACCGTCCAGCTCACGAGACGCGATCAGAATGCTCTGACGGAGACACGAACGGCGCACCCGCTTCCCCCTCCACCCCGCCCGCCGGCTCCCCTGGACCCAGCCTCCCGCGGCCAGGTGGTGGGGGGCACACCGCAGGTATAAAGGGACCGGCATCCGCAGAGTCTCGGCACTTCGCCAGAAGATGATGAGTATGTCACTCGTCGAAACGTCGCAGTTTGAAGACATCGCCACCCGGCTGGAAGCCCGAGAACTCTTCGCCAGCTGTATACGCCGGGAAAGCATACATTCACATTTTCTGAGGTGTTTTGGTTTTCGTTCTCTTGCGAAATTCATGATGCTTCATAATGATTTAGCACTAACCAATTGCACTCTTAAATTATGTTAAGTTCTACTGTAGCGCTAAGTTACGAGCGTGTATTTAAATCATTTTGTATTAATTCTAATGCCATTTTGACTGTGTCGTTGTATGCATTTCAACAAGTCATCTTCTAGTTTTTGCCATTTTGCATTCCATTTGCGCATTTAGTCTACCTCATTTTTATTTCTGTTATCGTTTACTATACCGTCATTAGTGAATGGTTTCTTCTGTTAATGGAGGGCGGAAATAACTCTTAGTTAGTCTGCTTCCACGTTCTTGTGCATATGCTATTTCTTTCCATTTATAGCCCGCATCATATGAATACCTTTTATTTTTTTATTACGAAACTTACTGCCAACAAAAATTTTGCGTTGTTACCGGTATAACAAATCACTTTCAGTTAAAGTTGACTGGCACCGTAGACTAGACAGTGTTCTTGGTTTGTGATGGCGGGGTGGGAGGGAGACGGTGCTAGTAAGCTTGTGAATCCCCGTAACTCACGTTCGTCTCATCGGTGCACTGATGCTGCCAGTTGAATCCAATGTTGCCCGGTAGAGATCAAGTACAGGGCATTTTGAAATTAATTTGGAGTGTAAAACGCACTTGAATTCTGGGCACAGTTTTTCGAAGAAAAAAGGTGCATCCTATAGTGCGTAAAATACGATAGTACAGGAAAGGCAAAGTCTAATTTCTGTTACGTTTCTTTATTAGCTTCATGTTTAAGTGAATGTTAGACTGTCATACGCTTCTGAAAATGGCTTGAGGGGAGGAAATGGATTACCGAATCAAAATAGAGGGTGCCATTTAAAAATACATGCACTGTTGTTCATATCTTAGCAATAAATAAAGGTGCAAGAAAGACAGTGGTGCTACATAATGTCCCCCAGATACCTACATTTTTTTTTATTTTGCTTCTAGACAAAAAGGTATCTGGCGTAGCTAAGATAAATGTGATAGCTGGTACATCATCTTCATTCATACATGAAGCATCTACTGGAACACCATGTTCATAATAAATAAATAAACAACCAGACATGTGCGAGTAGGACTCGCATCATTACTATTCCGCACAAACTTAAATACGTATGTAAATAATAAAAATAGTTTCTTGTTGCTCAATGGTCTAGTGAAAGTCTTTCTGTTGAATTATTCAAGTTTCATTGACATTAGCCTCATTTGAGCACCGAAATGAATTCATGGCAAGGGATTAAATTTGTGCCAGATCGGGTCTCGAACCCATATTTCTCACGTAACTCGAGCAATTGCCTTAACAGCCCCGACCATATGGGCTAGCCACTGTACACGGTTGTTGGTAGTGGTGGTGACGGGAATGTACGGTCTAGAGAAGACCGGGCTCTGGACGGTCACGTGACACTACTGGCAACGAAGACCACCGTGTTCAGCGTATGGCTCTGGCGCACCGAACAACATCTGCAGCAGCAATTTGAGCGGAAGTTAGCACCACAGTCATTCAGTGAACTGTGTTACAAATCGATTACTTCAAGGACAGCTCCGATCCATACACCCTGTAGCGTGCATTCCACTGATTCCAAACCACCGCCGTTTGCGACTTCAGTTGTGTCAAGTGAAAGCTTATTGCAGGGCAAGTTGCTGGTCTGTTCTGATTTCGGATGAAAGCTGGTTCAGCCTCGGTATCAGTGTAGACCGTGTGTCGATTAGACGGAGGCCAGTTGAGAGCCTACAGCAAACCAGTCTGTGTGCTGGACACGCTGGACCTACACCTGGAGTTATGATCTGGAGTCCGATTTCGTATGACAGCAGGAGTACTCTCGTGACTATTCCATGCACCATGGGTGCAGATTTACACGTCACTGTGGTGATTCGACCCGTTGTGCTGCCATTCATGAATAGCATACGAGGGAGTGTTTTCCAACAGGATAACGCTCACCGACATACCCCTATTGTTAGACAACATGCTCTACAGAGTGTCGACATGTTGCTTTAGTCTGCTCGATCACTAGATCTGTCTCTAACCGATCACATATTGGACATCATCGGATGACGGCTCCAGCGACATCCACAACAGCATTAACCATGTATGTACCAACTTAGATAGATTCATTATGAAAAGGAAGAAAACTCTTTCTCTCTGGCTTGTACTTCACCATAGAGCCTACACTGATTTTCTAAACCACATTTAGTCACATACCTAGCCCTTGATAGAGCATTTTAGGTAGGTATGTCTGAAATAATAATTATGATGAATTAATATATAGAATATTTAATAGTAAAATGAGAAATATAACAATTGATTATATTTTCACAGTTTCATTCCTCCTTCCCATTTTCATGGCTTCAGCTCTGCCCCGTTTTCCTGCCTCGAAATGAACTATCCCTTTGCCCACCTTGGGTGGTCCACTGATTCCATTTGCCTGGCTCAGACTATCCACCCTATTGCTCTGATTCATGCTGACCCACTCCGCATTTTACCACCCCCACCCCCCCACCCCCCTTCGATTTCATCAGCTCACTTGGTGCCTGCCCCAGCTTTCTCAGAAGTAGCCCCCACAACCCTGTTTACATGGGTCACCCCAACATCACCCTCAGTTTTCCTACACACTGTTTCCTCTGCCCACACACCCCTTCCCTGCCAGGCCAGGCATGTATGCTTCAACCAATTCATTACTTCCCCTTGCATTTTGATGGCATGCATTCTGCCATCTTGTCAACCATATTGGAGCTCTTGTCCAGCTTGCTTCCCTCCCAGTATCATTAATTTCTTCTCCACTCCTTTTCCATATAGTGTGTGTTCCTTCAATCATTCTACTGTGTGTGTCTTATATTGTTTTTAATATTTAGATCTATGTGTGTATTGTTTTTATTTAGGTAGACTGTGAAATACGCTCACTATTTTTTATTTACTTAAATTTGGCATATTTCGTGAGAGTACCTTTTCCATGAAATGTTTACAAGGCGATATTTGTCTTGGCTTCAGTTGTCTAGTGGAAGTATGATTCCACAATGTAGTTTTGTCGGCTGCAGCCCACACAGAAGCATACAGACAATCCTTCTTTCCACGAACAATACAAGACTGGAATAGAAGGGAGAACCGATAGAGGTACTCAGGGTACCCTCCGCCACACACCGTCAGGTGGCTTGCGGAGTATGGATGTAGATGTAGATGTAGAACCATCCTTGGTTTGACCCACCAAGTGCCGGCCGAAGTGGCCCAGTGGTTCTAGGAACCGTGCGACCGCTACGGTCGCATCCTGCCTCGGGCATGGATGTGTGTGATGTCCTTAGGTTAGTTAGGTTTAAGTAGTTCTACGTTCTAGGGGCTGATGACCTCAGAAGTGAAGTCCCATAGTGCTCAGAGCCATTTTTGAACCCACCAAGTGCAGAACACGTGGAACTCCATCCCACGAACTGACATCCGACACCTGTACAACACAACGCATGCAAGTTTGCATGCTTTCATTCGCCATTCTGACGGTTACAGCTGCTTCTAACGTACCACGATTTCAAATTGGCAATGGATTACCTCGCACTTACATTAACCTGCTGTCTTGCACTGTTAATCACTTAAGCATGTTACCTAAAAAATGTGTTCCCGAAATTTCATTACTCTACATTAATTATTTTTTGGTGTTGCTATTCACTGAAATCGAATTTTATGTGTAACCATCAGTCGCAGTCAGCAAGAAAGAGTACTACAATAAACAAATAACATGGTAATAAATAAATGTATATGTGTGTTACGGGAGGGTCTGACTGACTCTGTCAGCGTGCCTTCCATATAATCACCTTTTAAGTGACAGCAACGGTGTATAACAGCAGCAGTGAATGCATTAACTGCTGACAGGCCCGTTAATATATGACGGGACTTTCAGTATCGTTTGGACGTACGTCCTATATGTTTTTCCGATGCTGGGCTCTTTGAATATTTGTCAAAGGTAAATGAAACTTTGCTCCGAAACAAATGTAGAAAGTACACCACAGTTTAATATACTTTTATCTAAACGATGTGCCCATGTAATATTTAATGGTTCTTTAGAAAATAAAAACTCCTAAGTCATTTGAAGTTTCTGTCTCCCTTCTTGTAGACCTGAATGGATCTTTTTGAAACATATTTACGGAAATTGTGCGAAAAATGGACATCATTTGTAGACGTGCTTTGACCAGAAGATTGTTATGTCTGCGTTTGTGGATCTTGTAGCGATATTTTTCTGTAGTTGTTTCGCTTCTTCTCATCTTTATACATCGAAACAAAGTTATCCTGCGGTAATGGATAAAATAAACGTTGCACAAATGAAACTTAAATGATACACTGGCTGGAGCGATAGGTAGACACGGTGCTCGGTGTTGGCTGACGCACAGACAGGATTCGGGCCATCGCCTGATTACAGCGTAGGGAGCAGTCAAGTTGGCAGCACTGCGACGGCAGCCCTGGTCGAGATGAGTTCGACACCCGGCGGTCCCCGTCCTGTGATTAAGCCTGCACTGCAAATTGAATGCCTCCACGGTCGGAGGAGCCGTAACCCAACCCACGGCCGGGACGTGGCTAACTGGCCGCGCCTGCTGTCCCGCGTCTCGGATTAACGCCCCCTCTGCGGGCGACTCAACGTGTTCCCTCGCGCAGCTGCCTGGCAGATTAATCCCTTCCCGTAGCGGCACTTGAGACGTGCCTCATCTCTCCGCGCCGTGTCCTTACGTCACTGTTGTGCGAGTCGGTTCGACGTAGACCACCATAGAAGCATGCTGTATTCCCGTTCCTTGTTGGTTTTTATGAGCGTTTTCTAGCAACCCCACCAGTGCAATGAACGTCAGACTGAATAAACAAAGAAGCAATGAGGAACTAAGAGGCCTGGTGAATCTTAGACGATACCGCAAGGAGAATTTCCTGAAAGGCGAAGGAAGGGTTCAAAAGGCTTTCAACCAAACTTCATCATGTTGCCAACTCTAATCGTAGATACTAGAGAGCTGGCGACAAAAGGCAACGCTCTTCTCGACTGCACGTTGTGACACTGCATGTGATTATGGAAATGTAGATTGTAACAAGTTAAAGTGAATTGTGTAATCCATTGGCACTTGGGACACGCTGCTCTCGTCCCACCCTACGACTGTGGAACCGAGCAGACAATGGCGGTTAACCGGGATTGTTTGAGGCAGGATTCAGTGGGGCAACTAACATTCTATAGTTTAGATGAGCGTTTCTCCACTGCCGTGTCGCGACGTTGTCATGCGTCGCGAATATATGTCAGGTTTGTTGCTAGATTTTAATGTCTTCTAATTTTACGTAGGTAAAATATCTAAAACATACAATATATTACATCCCTGTTTAGAAGCAATAAGTTCGATTGTTTACTTTTCTTGCATGCCCAATGATCATGGTTGGTTCAAATGGCTCTGAGCACTATGGGACTTAACTTCTTTGGTCATGAGTCCCCTAGAACTTAGAACTAATTAAACCTAACTAACCTAAGGACGTCACACACATCCATGCCCGAGGCAGGATTCGAACCTGCGAGCGTAGCGGTCGCGCGGTTCCAGACTGTAGCGCCTATAACCGCTCGACCACTCCGGCCGGCCCCAATGATCATGTAAGTTCTTAAATATGTAATAGTTGTATGCCATAGTCATTTGACTATGAAAGAAAGTATTGTATGTAGATTGCTTTACGTGTCTGTTTTTCTGCATCTAGGGAAAAAATCACATGTAGGGGTGTCGCAAAAGCTTGAAACTTCCTTTGGTGTGCTCCAAAGCAAAAGAACTTTGAGGAACGTGGTTTAGGTGTGTTAGTTCCGCGAGAAACCGATCAACGTCACTTAATAACAAAATGAGAAGTTTACAGATATTAGTCATAGAAGAAATACGACCAACGGTAGTACTACGTAAGGTATTTGTTTAAGGGGCCAGTAGTAGTATATACACTGAAGAGCCAAAGAAATTGGTATACATCCCGTTATCGTGTAGGGCTCCCCCGAGCACGCAGAAGCACCGCAATACGACGTGGCATGAACTCGACTAATGATTGAAGTAGCGTTGGAGGGAACTGACTAGATGAATCCTGCTGGGCTGACCATAAATCCTTAAGAGTACGACGGGGTGGAGATATCTTCTGAACAGCACGTTGCAAGGAATCCCAGATATGCTCAATAATGTTCATGTATGGTTAGTTTGGTGGCGAGCGGAAGTGTTTAAACTCAGAAGAGTGTTCCTGGAGCCACTCAGTAGCAATTATAGATGTGTGGGGTGTAGCATTGTCCTGCTGGAATCTCCCAAGTCCGTCTGAATGCACAATGGGCATGAATGGTGCTGGTGATCAGACAGGACGTTTATGTACGTGTCAATGGTCAAAATCGTATGTAAATGTATCAGGATCCCAATCACCCCAACTCCACACGCCCTGCACCATTACAGAGCCTTCACCAGCTTCAAGAGTTCCTGCTAAAATGCAGGGTCCATGGATTCATAGGTTGTCTCTATATCCGTACACGTCTATCAATTGAGAAACGTACACGTCTATCAATCTGAAACTAGACTTGTCCGACCAGGCAACATGTTTCCATTCATCAACAGTCCAATGCCAGAGGCGAGGCGAGGCGTAAAGCTTTGTGTCGTGCAGTTATCAAGGGTACACGAGTCGGTCTTCAGTTCCGAAAGCCCATATCGATGATATTTCGTTGAATGTTTCACACGCTGACACTTGTTGATGGCCCAGAACTGAAATCTGCAGCAACTGTTGAAGGGTTGCAGTTCTGTCAAGTTGAATGGTCCTCTTCAGTCGTCGTTTGTCGCGTTCTTACAGGATCTTTTTCCGATCGCAACGATGTCGAAGCTTTCATGTTTTACCGGATCCCTGACATTCATGGTAGACTCGTGAAATCGTCGTGCGGGAAAATCCCCACTTCATCGTTACCTCGGAGATACTGTGTCCCATCGCTCGTGAGCCGACTGTAACACCACATTCAAACTCAAATCTTGACGACCTGCCATTGTAGCAGCAGTAACCGATCTGACCACTGCGCCAGACACTTGTCTAATATAGGCTTCAGTGATCGCAGCACCGTATGGTGCCTGTTTACATATCTCTGTATTTAAATACGCGTGGCTATACAAGTTTGTTTGGCGCTTCGGAGTAAGTGGCAGGAAGTACTTTCTTTTCATGTTCCGTTATTGTATGATTAGTACCTTGGCTGTTTGTATTTTTTATATTTTTTGCGGAATTTGCTGGTTTTTCTACGTAGTATTTCTAGGTACCATGTAATTACATGTATTAAATAAATTCTTATTGATGTTATCGATGGAGTCTTTGGACCGAGAATTGGCATGATGCAGCTCTCCGTGGTAGTCTAGCCTTTGCAAGTCTCTTTACGTTAGTATTACTACTGCAACCTAAATCCAGTTGAACCTGTCTACCTGTCTACTCTATTCAAGCCGTCATCTCCCCCCCCCCCCCCCGTAACTCGAACCTCCTCCTCCCGCATTGCCAACCCTCCCTCCCTCGCCCACTCCCCACACTCACACAATGACAAATTTACGATTCATTCATGTCTAAGGATGGGAACAATTAATCGATCAGCCACTTTACTTACGTAGGCAGAATAACCCCTTCAGAGCCCCAGCAGACGATCGGCATGACATTACTAGCGGAAGAAGCGGCTTTGAACATTTTCTTCAGAGGAGAGGTAGTGTGAAGCCGCTTCATGGATTGGTGTTTTGTTTCCGCTTCGAAGTGATGAACCCATGTTTCATCGCCTGTGACGACGTCCCACAAAAAATTGACAGGATGAGCCTCGTAACACGTGAGCAATTCCGCACAGATAGTACGTCGTTGTTCTTTATGATTCTCTCTTAGGCGGCGAGGAAACCAGCGGTCAAACACCTCCAAGTACCCCAAGTGGCGGACGAGTGTCTTACACAACCACTACCACTACACTACCATTACACGTCCAGCTGAGCAGCGAGATGTTTGATTACGATCACCTCGAATGAGACTGTCCTCACATTCGGAAAGCCGGCCGCTGTGACCGAACGGTTCTAGGCGCTTCAGTCCGGAACCGCGCTGCTTCTACGGTCGCAGGTTCGAATCCTGCCTCGGGCATGGATGTGTGGGATGTCCTTAGTTTAAGTTACGTTTAAGTAGTTTTAAGTCTAGGGGACTGATGACCTCATATGTTAAGTTCCATAGTGCTCAGAGCCATTTGAACCATTTTGAACATTCGAAAATCGCAGGAGTCACGGCTGTGCGCGGTCGGCCTGCACGCTGATGACAGGACAGGTTTGTGCAACTCACTGTACTTTTGTTCAGGCGAACGTACTCCGAACGCCTATGAATATCTGCAGTGCTCTGGTTTTCCGACAGAAAAGACTAAATGACGGCTCTCTGCTTGGAATGCACCTCCGTTGCAGACGGCACTTTGAAGGCTACGAATATCGTTGCTACCTATCGGAACTTCATGAAAGTGGAGCGACTGAAGTGGGACTATTCAGCGATGTCCCACAACAAATTCCGTATTTTTTCAGCTGAAATTAGCCGAGGAAAAAATGTGTTCCATTCCATACTGAACGCCCTTCCTAGCTACACAATGAATGCAACAGCTATTTCCAATAGCGGCGCTTTGTATAGAGTTGGCTGTAACATTCAGAGTGAATGGTGTAGAAACTTTAACCTGTGTTAAAAATGTTTAACTCTTGAAACGAAATTTTAAATTGCTTGCAGATCTCAATTGTAATGGACGGTCACTATAGTGAACGTTATTATAATGGTTGTTACAGACCAAAACGGCAACGATATTGTTAGTAAAGAAGGGTAGTTCGATCTTTTCAATAACCATTTGTCCATTTTATTTGGACTGTTGAGCTCCGTGGCCGTGGATAATTATATTTCACTACAAAAATACAGCAACCAGCCACTTTTTAATGCGTTTTATTTATGCCAATATGCAATTCGGGTTTGCACCCATCTTCAGCTGGCAAATTACATGTATCTTCAGTTTCTACAGTGGTACAATCTCGACAGCAGTTTGGATGCTGCAGCTGAAAAATGGTTGTGTGATAGTACTAGTGTTAATAGATCAATGTATTCATATATTTCTGGTAATGCCAAATTTTTATGTTTAAGTAAATTGTTCTTAATTATTTCTATTGTTTCTTTGACCGGTAAGTTTGTGTAGAGGTTTGTGATGTCAAGTGATGCAAACCTAGCAGTATCAGGAATCCGAATTTCCTTTAGACAATTAATAAGTTCATAACTGTTCTTTACTGAGTATGTCTCTTCAAATTAGAATGTGTTGCTAAGGATCTCATTCAGTTTCTTGCTGATTTTATAAGTTGGGCTGCTCCGAGAATTAACAACTGGACGTATGGGACAGTTAACTTTATGGATCTTAGGTTGTGTCGTAAACGTGGTGCATAAGGGCTCATAACAGTGCATTCATGTATATCTTTGCATTTAAGAGGATATCACTTTTCTTAATCATATTTTTAAGTTTATTCTGTAACTTAAGAGTGGGGTCAGACTGAATTTCTACTATATTATTGTTACTGAAAAATTCAATGGTTTTGCTTACATATTCACCTTCATACATTACAACAATAGCATTGCTTTCATCTGCTTTTACTACTAAAGCTTTATTGTCACTTAGTTTCTTGTTAACACTTTTAAGTATAGTACTGTCATGGTGCTTTATACTATTATTATTATTTGCTTTCTCTATTTGTTTGGTGTCAAAATTGTTAACTTTGTGGCCTATGGCAGTCTGATCATTCTGAGTTAGTTTTCCAGCATCACAGACTATTTTGGTGCCTACTATTAATTCTTTAATATTATTTTCAGTCAAAGATGGGGTGATATTATGTTGAAGCTCTTTATTCAGCAAACTTACTTCTTTATCACTGAAGATGATGTTAGTTCAATTTACTAGACGTTTGGAGAATTTATGCACCAAAATAGCCTGAGATACTGCAAAACTAACTCAGAATGATCAGATTGCCATAGGCCACAAAGTTAACAATTTTATCACCAAACAAATAGAGAAATCAAATAATAATAATAGTATAAAGCACCATGACAGTACTATACTTAAAAGTGTTAACAAGAAGCTAAGTGACAATAAAGCTTTAGTAGTAAAAGCAGTCCGCAGCTCGTGGTCGTGCGGTAACGTTCTCGCTTCCCACGCCCGGGTTCCCGGGTTCGATTCCCGGCGGGGTCAGGGATTTTCTCTGCCTCGTGATGACTGGGTGTTGTGTGATGTCCTTAGGTTAGTTAGGTTTAAGTAGTTCTAAGTTCTAGGGGACTGATGACCATAGATGTTAAGTCCCATAGTGCTCAGAGCCATTTGAACCATTTAGTAAAAGCAGATAAAAGCAATGCTATTGTTGTAATGTATGAAAGTGAATATGTAAGCAAAACCATTGAATTTTTCAGTAACAATAATATAGTAGAAATTCAGTCTGATCCCACTCTTAAGTTACAGAATAAACTTAAAAATATGATTAAAAAAAGTGATTTCCTTTTAAATGCAAAAGAGAAGTTCACTAATTTTCCAAGAATACGCACCAGAACGAGGTATCGATGCCTTAGCTTTTATTAGACGGATCAAACGTGCATTTCAGAAACTTTCCACAGGAGATATTAAAATTGATGTGTGCACCGGCCACATGAAAATCGAAATACATATCTGGTGTATGAGTGTATCAGGAGATTATTTCACATACAAAATAATCTGAAACCGCATTTTCAAATAAATTTTGGCCTCGAGAAAAGCACTGGAACATAAAGTAAACAATGATTACACGACCGAACTACGCATTATAGCGTGGTACTATGGGCAAGTATATGCAAAAGCATTGCAATGACACTGCCTCGATGATCCGGTTAAAGAGGAATCCTAGCACAAAAGATACCATTCGCAGTACACGAGAAATTAACATCCACATCAAATTTAAATATGGAACTGGTGTCTTTGATGATCAATCGAACTGAATCCTTTTGGCAGAGCCAGAACAACAAGACAAAAATAATGACGCTCGCCAATTTTCTGTATTCGCCCACCGTGAAGAGAATTACGCACAATCCAGTACATTCGAACGTCTAGACGACGGCGTGGAAAGAAAGGACGAATACAGACCACAGAAAGGATTTAATCAGTATCATCAACCAAACTTGTCACTCCACACAAGTGACAGAACACAAAATTAAACGCTGAAACGTCTTATGAGCTACGATCTTGATCGACGTGACCGTGTGCCAGTAAACTAAATAACGACCTAATAAAAATCAACGTCGTCATTATTCGACATTGCCAAATCGGGAGATATGCGCTCCATTATTTCGAAACACACCAGTTCACCAAATATCAGATCGGCGAGGAGCAGTTGTGTGTTCCACGTGTTGTGTGCAAATGCATTGTGAGCAAGAGCTGGTGCGAAGTCCGGTTATCGTCACATATGACATACATACTGCTGTCACTGAGGGTATTTAGCCACCCTTTCATATAGAAGGCTTGGTGTTGCCGTACTATATCGCTGAAACCAGTAACCAATAAACTAGAGACGAAATTATCGCTGACGGAGTTCTTGACATTTTTAAACACGTATCGGCTGTCGTATCACCCCTGAACAAAGCAAGAATGGATAGATCTATGTTTCACATTTTTAAGTTATTTTCTGGCACAACATATTAACAGCAAACATTTATTTTGAAGCGTTTGCATGAGGGAGTGGATATATGGGAATAAAAAATATCCGAGATCCGACAAACTGACTTTGTAATATAACACTGGAAGAAACCTCATGCGCAATAATAGTAAATAAATGTTTGGGAATCAGTGTTCCTCACCAAACAAGAGAAAAAATATAATTCTATAGTTACCAAGAAAAAAAAATATTACGGTCTTTGTCTCACTTCTTTATAAGGTTTACTTTAGACAAATACCTTCGTACACACTTCATAACATTTAGATTTGTATTCAATGTCAAATAATTCTTCTCTTCCAGAAATGATTTTCTTGCTGTTGCCAGCCTGTACATACTACCGTCTCTACTTCAACCAGTTATTTTACTGTTCAAATAGCGAAACTCACCTACTACTTCAGTCTCTCTTTTCCCAATCTATTTCCCTCACCATCGGTGATTTAAGTCTAATTCCGTTACCTTATTTTGCTTTCGGTGTTCATCTTATAATTTTTTGCAAGACACTATCAATTCCGAAGTCCTTTATCATTCCTGCAGAGTTACCATATTTTCGTCAAACCTAAACATTTTTATTCTTCTCCCTGAACGTCAATTTCCTTTCCAGCTTTTTCCTTAGTTTCCTTCCAACTCTCTAATTTTATGGACTGAACAGCATCGAGAATAAGCTACAACATTGTCTCAATCAGTTCTCAATAACTGCAATCATTTCACCTCCTTCCACTTTGGAGATGCATGGCTGATTTCAGAAAGTACAATGTGACTGGTTTAAAAGAAAATTTGGTTTAAAACCGTTTAACAACGGATTTTAATGGTATAATAGAATCAACTGGGGAGAACATAGTATCATAAGATAGAAATCATTTCTGGAGTTTATGTTCTACATTTCTAGTTCAGACTTTACATTTATAGAATAAATTAACTATTTTAAATACCGAAGTGAATATAAATGGTTTGTTCCTTTATTCCAAGCAACAGTTTTACACTTGCACTAGATGTACTAGCTGGAGCAAACAAAAGATAACAGTTCTTTCTCAGACCTTTGAGGGTTTTCTAATAATAAAATGATGTGCGGTGGTCCTCAACTTCGTACCCTCAGGCTCCGATTTGAAATATTAAAATTTTTGGTTGGTTTCGTTGTCTAGGCCCTGGGATACATAGTTGCTGCACTAAAACCAAATACTGCTGAGTCTACAGTATACAATATGAATAGACTCATGAATCGAATGGTCAAAAGTTCTTATCACTCGGCAATTGCGAATTTTGAACCTAACATAGACATTTATAAACGAAATATTGCAATTAAATAAATTCTGCAGGTACTATTCTAACGACATTAAATGATGTGTACGATAGTGGAAGTATCTTTAAGAATGTCCTTTATAACTGTAAAACACCTATTGGTGTCGATGGTCCAAAAATTAAATAAAATATACGGTGAATAACAGGGAAACAATAGATTACTACTTCACGTAATTAGTTATGAACAACATGGTTCACGAGATATTCACTTCTAAATTTGTTCTATATCTTCACTGCAAAAGCCACAGAACTCTCACAAGTGCACCAGTCGGCACTACGAAATATTTCTATCTCTCGCGACCACGTGCAAACTGCTCCACTCTCAAAGTCTTTCCCACTCCTCTCCATTGCGCCTCCGTCTCTCATGTGCGTTTGTCGACCCGTACTGTCTACCACTCTCTCCTGCCCTGTGCTCCTCCCCAACCTCCATATGTCTCTTCACGTGTCCTTTATGGAAACGATGACTGTGATTGGCTAGAGCGCTCTCGCCCTGTCTCCAAGCCAACTCACACGCACAAACATAATGAAACACATTCGAAATACTGGATTTGCATTTAAGTAACTTGAAATTAAATAAATATTCCTACGGCTGGACCATAAACACGATCTAACACACATTATTAAATACATAAACAAACATACATAATCATATATCAAAGGAATATAAACAAAGTTGGCCTGTAGCCTAATGTCAGCGTGCTTCCTAAACAGCAAATATTTGACCAATTTGTTCATCAATAGTATATATCGGATATAAACAAAGACGTAGACGAATAAATAAATTTATAAGCATGCTGCTACCATTTCTTCATGTAACTGTGGAGTACTTATGGCTTGACGCGATCGTTAGTAATCGGCCACTTTGACCTCCAATAACTCATGTACTATGCAAGTTACATGCCTGTAATTAATATCAATTTAGGTTTACACTAAAAGCTTTCTAAGGACATGTCGATCGAGAAAATCGAATGAAGCGTTTAGATTTTGGGAATAAGTTGCTGAATGTTACCTGTATAATTTATTGTCAGATAGTAAACTTTAAATTAATAAAGATATTGAAAATCTGGTTACACCATCAGAATCACCGTGCAAATAATGATAATGGACATGTTTCTTTTTGAGGTATTATGATTCCTGTGGCTACTATTAAGAAAGAAAAGAGAAAGGAAACTGGCGTTCTACTGATCGGAGCGTGGAATGTCAAATCCCTTAATCGGGCAGGTAGGTTAGAAAATTTAAAAAGGGAAATGGATAGGTTAATGGTAGATATAGTGGGAATTAGTGAAGCTCGGTGGCAGGAAGAGCAAGACTTTTGGTCTGGTGCATACAGGGTTATAAATACAAAATCAAATAGGGGTAATGCAGGAGTAGGTTTCACAATGAATAAAAAATAGGAGTGCGGGTAAGCTACTACAAACAGCATAGTGAACGCATTATTGTGATTAAGACAGATACGACGCCAACGCCTGCTATAGTAGTACAACTTTATATGCCAACTAGCTCTGCAGATGATGAAGAAATTGATGAAATGTATGATGAGGAAAAATATTCAGGTAGTGAAGGGGGACGAAAATTTAATAGTCATGGGTGACTGGAAATCTACAGTAGGAAAAGGAGGAGAAGGAAACGTCGAAGGTGAATATGGATTGGGGCTAAGAAATGAAAGAGGAAGCTGCCTGATAGAATTTTGCACAGAGCATAACTTAATCATAGCTAACACGTGGTTCAAGAATCACAAAAGAAAGTTGTATACATGGAAGAACCCTGGAGATACTAAAAGGTAGGATTTAGGAACCAGATTTTAAATTGTAAGACATTTCCAGGGGCAGATGTGCACTCTGACCACAATACTTGAGTATTGCTCATCAGTGTGGGATCCGTACCAGATCGGTTTGACGGAGGAGATAGAGAAGATCCAAAGAAGAGCGGCGCGATTCGTCACAGGGTTATTTGGTAACCGTGATAGCGTTACGGAGATGTTTAATAAACTCAAGTGGCAGACTCTGCAAGAGAGGCGCTCTGCATCGCGGTGTAGATTGCTCGCCAGGTTTCGAGAGGGTGCGTTTCTGGATGAGGTATCGAATATATTGCTTCCCCCTACTTATACCTCCCGAGGAGATCACGAATGTAAAATTAGAGAGATTAGAGCGCGCACGGAGGCTTTCAGACAGTCGTTCTTCCCGCGAACCATACGCGACTGGAACAGGAAAGGGAGGTAATGACAGTGGCACGTAAAGTGCCCTCCGCCACACACCGTTGGGTGGCTTGCGGAGTATAAATGTAGATGTAGATGAAATCTATTGGTTATGAACTGCAGATTAAAATTGAAGAAACTGCAAAAATGTGGGAATTTAAGGAAATGGGACCTGGATAAACTGAAAGAACCAGAGGTTGTACAGAGTTTCAGGGAGAGCATAAGGGAACAATTGACAGGAATGGGGGAAAGAAATACAGTAGAAGAAGAATGGATAGCTTTGAGGAATGAAATTGTGAAGACAGCAGAGGATCAAGTAAGTAAAAAGATATGGGCTAGTAGAAATCCTTGGGTAACAGAAGAGATACTGAATTTAATTGATGAAAGGAGAAAATACACAAATGCAGCAAGTGAAGCAGGCAAAAAAGAATACAAATGTCTCAAAAATGAGTTCGACAAGAAGTGCAAAATGGCTAAACAGGGATGGCTAGAGGACAAATGTAGGGATGTAGAGGCTTATCTCATGAGGGGTAAGATAGATACTGCCTACAGGAAAATTAGAGAGACCTTTGGAGAAAAGGGAACCACTTGCATGAATATCAAGAGCTCATATGGAAACTCAGTTCTAAGCAGAGAAGGCAAAGCAGAAAGGTGGAAGGAGTATATAGAGGGTCTATACAGGGGCGATGTTCTTGAGGACAATATTATGGAAATGGAAGAAGAGGTAGATGAAAATGAAATGGGAAATACAATACTGCGTGAAGAGTTTGGCAGAGCACTGAAAGACATAAGTCGAAACAAGGCTCCGGGAGTAGACAACATTCCATTAGAACTACTGACAGCCTTGGGAGAGCCAGTCCTGACAAAACTCTACCATCTGGTGAGCAAGATGTAGGGGACAGGCGAAATTCCCTCAGACTTCAAGAAGAATATAATATTCCAATCCCAAAGACAGCAGGTATTGACAGATGAGAAAATTACCGAACTGCCAGTTTAATAAATCACAGCTGCAAAATACTAACGCGAATTCTTTACAGACGAATGGAAAAACTGGTAGAAGCCGACCTCGGGGAAGATCAGTTTGGATTCCGTAGAAATGTTGGAACACGTGAGGCAATACTGACCCTACGACTTATCTTAGAAGAAAGATTAAGGAAAGGCAAACCTACGTTTCTAGCATTTCTACACTTAGAGAAAGCTTTTGACAATGTTGACTGGAATACCCTCTTTCAAATTCTGAAGGTGGCTGGGGTAAAATACAGGGAGCGAAAGGCTATTTACAATTTGTAGAGAAACCAGATGGCAGTTATAAGAGTCGAAGAACATGAAAGGGAAGCAGTGGTTGGGAAGGGAGTGAGACAGGGTTGTAGCCTCTCCCCGATGCTATTCAGTCTGTGTATTGAGCAAGCAGTAAAGGAAACGAAAGAAAAGTTAGGTGTAGGTATTACAATCCCTGGAGAAGAAATAAAAATTTTGAGGTTCGCCAATGACATTGTAATTCTGTCAAAGACAGCAAAGGACTTGGAAGAGCAGTTGAGCGGAATGGACAGTGTCTTGAAAGGAGGGTATAAGATGAACATCGACAAATGCAAAACGAGGGTAATGGAATGTAGTCGAATTAAGTCGGGTGATGGTGAGGGAATTAGATTAGGAAATGAGACACTTAAAGTAGTAAAGGAGTTTTGCTATTTGGGGAGCAAAATAACTGATGATGGTCGAAGTAGAGAGGATATAAAATGTAGACTGGCAATGGCAAGGAAAGCGTTTCTGAAGAAGAGAAATTTGTTAACATCGATTATTGATTTAAGTGTCAGGAAGTCGTTTCTGAAAGCATTTGTATGGGGTGTAGCCATGTATGGAAGTGAAACATGGACGATAAATAGTTTAGACAAGAAGAGAATAGAAGCTTTCGAAATGTGGTGCTACAGAAGAATTCTGAAGATTAGATGGGTAGATCACATAACTAATGAGGAGGCATTGAACAGAATTGGGGAGAAGAGGAGCTTGTGGCACAACTTGACTAGAAGAAGGTATCAGTTGGTAGGACATGTTCTGAGGCATCAAGGGATCACCAAATTAGTAGTGGAGGGCAGCATGGAGGGTAAAGCTCGTAGAGTTAGACCAAGACATGAATACACTAAGCAGATTCAGAAAGATGTAGGCTGCATCAGGTACTGGGAGGTGAAGAGGCTTGCACAGGATAGAGTAGCATGGAGAGCTGCATCAAACCAGTCTCAGGACTGAAGACCACAACACACTATTAACTTCTATATGAACTGTGAAATATCTGCCTTTAAGGTTTCACAAAGTCCGCCATCTTTGGGACTCCCTGCGTGTCTCCTTTATCGACACAGCGTCACCGTGGAATTCCCAGCCAGGCAGTCAATGAGCCTCTTTGTCCGGCCATAGTGTGTCATCAGGCAGTTGCTAACGAGCTGTGGCCCGCCGAGAGGTCCCAGTATGGCCACGCCAGCTCTGGACTTAGAATATATACAGGGCGTCACATCTCGGACGTTACCTCACACACCTCCACTTATTAACATTCTGGCTTGCCAGAATGTTCAGAAGTAACACCTCTCAGTTCATACAAGTACATATAAAACAAATTTCCAAGAAAAGAATTTTATGATAAAAACGCCAGGCCATTAGCGTTTACAAATTTTTTGTAGTGGTGTGAGAGTCGCATGAAAAAATTTCGAAATAAATTTAAACTAACACAAATTATCAATGAAATGGCATATTACTTAAATGTCTGGATTTCATTTATGCATAAACAAGCCTGAATTTCGAAATAAACTAAAACTAACACAAATTATGAACTAAATGGCATAAATAAATGCCTGCATTTCAGTTACGCATAAAAAATTTTTTGGACAAGAAATTAATATTTTGATTTCACTTTCACTTATGTGCAATTGTGTAAGCACTCCTTGTGGCACGCACACAGCGCTAAGGCTCCTTCTCGCACAAATCTTTCCTGTCACACTACACAAGCTCACATCACTCTTTTGGACTCCCTAGCAGAAATGTTGTCTGCCGCTGAATTCCGAGTTACACCGTCTATTGTGACAAATCTGTCTACAACGAAAACCAGAAGTAGAAACCCCTTAACAAACCGTTTCCAAAAACAAACCAGGATTCTCGCTAAAGATTCCGTCCAGCAGAAGACGATACTTTAGGAACAAAGTCACAAGGCAAACGACTGAATCATATTAAGCTCAAATTTCCATAAGTCCTATTTAATTGACTTTAATCAATCCTTCCTACCTCCACGCACCAAAAGTGCATGCACATACAATTACTATTTTAATACCCTTCAAATTGACCATTAAATTCTTTGCCACACTCTTATACCAAGCATAAATCAATACATATTTTACTTAAATCCATTAGGTCACTGACCTCCAAATACCCTCAGTGCCTAAACTTCCCCCTCTTGCACACATACAGTGCCACAATAAACTAACAAATTACTAATGAATCCCCAAATAAACATATAAATTCTCCCTCCAAAATTACTACCGATAATTTCAGATTAGAGCAGCATTTAACTTCTGCCCTTTCTCTACATACCCATAGCAGTTTTAAACTTCTCTCGTTACCACATATTCGGCAGCAACAACTGTAACGTTCTACCATACCAACGCCAATCAGTCTCACTAGAATCACACTCCTCCTTCATACACGAATTCTTAAGACATTCATTAGACAAACTATCGCCATCCTCACTATTTACTTCAGTCGTCTCTAAATTTCTGTTAGTTCTTCCACACATTTCGCCGATTCACTATTCACAGCATGCACAACTTCACCGTTTTTCCCCAGAAAATAGCGACACTTGCAGCTTCAACAAAATTACCCATCAGTTTGCAACGGTACTTTCGCGTTCTCGTCAATACGTTACCAGAACGTTTAAGTTCTACCACTGTAAAGACGGAAGATCCGCGATTCGGAATGTCAGAACTGTGTAGTAAGTAGTGGCAGGAACACCACCACAAAATTACGCAGCACTAACACTCCAAACCATCGACTCTCGGAGAGAGATTTTAACCGTGTTCATCCTAATGGTAAAGCATCGAACTACTTTTCTCCGAATCATACAGTTTGGGGGAAAAGCAGTGAGAATAATTACTTTTGGAAACCTTTTGTCAGACAAAGCCTGTTATAACAACAAACTGTTTCGCTTAATAAAACGGCTGCCAGCCCAAATTGGGCACAGTGTCTACACAAAAAGATGAAGTCAATTTTCGACACTGAATAAATGACTACCTTCACTTACTACGGTCACCTGGCAGTAAGTACTATCAATCCCACTTTCTGTTACTTATGGAATTTATCACTATATATCAGTAATTATTTAAAGAAGAGACACATATGTTTCAACAAGGATAGAAAAAAATATTGAACTTACAGCTATCATTCATGCACCGAGGGTGCGTGGAGATCAGTGACCTAATGGATTTAAGTAAAATATGTATTGATTTATGCTTTGTATAAGAGTGTGGCAAAGAATTTAGTGGCTTTCTATGACATGGAGAAGCAACACGAACAATTACTGTTAAGATTGTTGCAATACAACAATTATGTTACTTTACTTTCAGAAATACTATTGAAAACTTATCCTCGTGACCACGCAAAGCGGTGTCCCTTAAACTGATACGTGCAAACTTTAGTATTTCATAAGGATTTTCAGAATTTACTACCAAAACAGTACTCTTGCCAGTAATTTACTATTATTCGAGCTTCAATAAACATCAGCATACTTGGAATAAACTCGTTTAGGTAAGGACCCTACTGAGGTAAATGACATAGGAAAATCACGGTTAAACACAAAGGTACATTTAACACTTATATTCCACTGCTTGAAGATGGATGGTTCATACTGTGATACACTTCTAAATAAAGTACTCTGCCTGTTACTGATGTCGAAGGTGGCGTGAGGCGGTGCTGCTTAGTAACATTGCGCAGGTACGGCTCTTGATGTACATAGCTCTGTCTTCCTCATGGTGGCGACGATAAAATTACAAATTTCTGAGCTATTAATTTATTGACGTACTGCGCCAATCATGTAGAACACGTCCGAGGCCAAAACCCGGTGTTGCAGGTAAATTCGGGGCCTCTAGTGCTTGACCAACGTAATGCGTGTTCACCTCTTGCAGGGCAGCTACCCACTATATGAGCCACTTGCCCACCAAATCTCACTCGCGCGCCCCACCACCTTTTCCATTCCACCACAGAACGGAGTTCCGTTGTGCCTATGATCCCTACACCTTTTCAATTTACACTTCTGCTTACAAAAAACCTAAGCATGAACAATCTACAATTGCATGACAGCATATACATACAAAACTGACGTAATTAATTACAGTTGTTCTTGAAATATTACATAATTATTTACAAAATATGTTTTAATACATTTATTCCACCTACGTCAAAGAGGTTATTTTAAACAGATAGACTACACTTAACAAAAGCTTACTCCCTTTATAGTATTTGCTTAATTTTCCAAAATTATTATGGAACAACAAAAATTTTTAAATATACAGATTAATGGCACTATTATATTTACAATAGCATTACATGTTCACTGTTAAACATTGTTTCTTCCTGAAATAATACATCGATGCCTATGCCATCATCCCCATAAATATTCAACTAAGCAACCTTATTTGCTGTTACACCATTTAAATCACTACAAAAATTCACATCAGAAACATTACTTTCTTCCGTCGACAAATCAACTTTAGGCGAATCGTACACAACTTTATCCTCCGCCTCTACATTACACAAATTGCTGTTACCTTGTCATACAATTTTGGGACTTCCAGACTTGCTACATTTCCCTGTGATCGGACAGAAATCAGGACACTTTGCCATTTCTGCACATCTTTCATCCAGATTAACCCTCGATCCTACTTTCATACATTCTCACAGTCACACTCTGACAAACGGTTTAGATCCACACATTCATCAATAAGTTTCGCTTCGCCTTCATTTGTACCAATACCAGTAGCTTTTACACCATTACATAAATCGCCATTACTCTGTACCTTTAAACAGAAATCATCTACCTCCGCCGATACATTTTTAACTTCAACTGCTGGCGAGACCAACGCTAAGCCTCCCTTAGTAACTTCGACGCTTTCCGCCGAAACACAGTCACCCTCACTAACAGATGGCGAGACCAAAGCTAAGCCGACTTCAATAAAATCGTCGCTTATCGCCGACTCACAAATACTTGCTACTACAACACCTTCCTTGCTGCAGTTGCCACTATTTGTTAATACCTCTTCAGAGCTCACTACACAGTATGCTTTCAGAAAATTCATCTCCTTATCTTCTGTTTGAACCACTGAATCTTTCCATTCATCACCATTCTCACACTCATTAATTACACATTCATAACTTACATCGTTCCCCGCAAATTTATTCCTATTATATTCACTTAAATCTCTCACAAATCTATGCTTCCGCCATTCGCACCAGCTTTTGTTGGAAGAGCCACCTGTATGGCCTTTTCTTTAACATACTCTGTATTACATATTGGTTGCCTTTCTCCAATCCTATCAACCATTTTACCCCATTTTACCATTACCATTATCTCCAGTCCTTTTCATCGCCTGTTCAGACCGCCATCCTCGGACCTGAGATGTGGCAAACATCAGTTTACCGACCGCGCGGATTTACCCGGCCAAATCTGCGTTCTTTTCTTGGGTCCCGTTCACGGAAGTTATCACTCCTGTTTGTAGTCCGACCATTCTGCTCATCCCAGCTCCTATCTCCCTTTTAAGTCCTTTGATTTCTCTCATGATTATTATTTTGGTGATAATTATCTTGACCCCCTGTTGATAACTACCACCCGGTTTGCTCTGACGTTTGAACTTTAAAGCCCTCTCTAATTTTTCTACAAATTCAAGAAATTCGTCCACGGAATGACATGGACTATGGACAAGATCCCACTGCAAATCTTCGGGCAGTCGCCTTTTTAACGCGGTGATTTCCGTTAAAACCCCCAACTGACGTTTTACATGCATAAGCCATCCAAGTTCACCCTTGCAAAAATCTCTCATCGTCCCATTACCGTACCTGTAACTCGGCACGCTTAAAAATTCATTTTAGATCCGCGTCTGTATTGCATCGCTCCAAAATTTATTCGAAAAACACTTTTCGAATTCTTCGTACGACTCGCTCGCGCTACATTTATCATTTGCCCAAGGCTGTCGGTCTCGCTCCGAATGCCGTTTAATGTATTTTCTTTTCACTTCGTCCGACATGCCGTGAATAAAAACGTCCCTACACGCGGCCAAGAAATCTACAGGGTGATATCTCCTGTCATCTGTGTAACATTTCATAGATCCAGTATTTGCCCAAGGGATATTCATAACCGGCGCGGCCTGTTGGGAGCCTAACGAATTTTAATCACTTTTTATCCGTTGCATTTGTTTTTTCTTTTTTTTTTTTTTTAATTCATTTCCACTAGTGATACTGGTATCTATTTTATCTCTAATTTTGCCAACTTCCTTCTCCCCCTCACCTACACGATCGGCTACGTCACTAATTGCTAAATTTATATTGCTTTTATGAGCATGTTGCACTTTTATATAATCGCTTACTTTGCCCCCAAGTTCCATCTGTATCTTATACATTTTTTCCCCAAGATCTTTTACTGCTGATCCGATTTTAGATTTTACTAATACAACTTCGTCTGTAATTTTTCCCATATCTACTCGGACAAATTTTAATTTATCATCAATTCCTTTTCCAAGGTTGCCCATAATTTTTTCAACTTCCTCTTTTACAGTGGAACCTATTTCAGTTCGCATTGTACCCATATCAGTCCAAATTGTATCCGTAACTGTTTGAATTGTACTGATATTATTTGCTACTGTATTCATATTATTTCCCATTGTACTGATGCTATTTCCCATTGTATTCGTATTATTTCCCAATCCCTGAATCATTTGCATTAGCTGAGTCATCGTATCTCCCCCACATTCATCCCCCTTGCCTGAATTCCTACTAGTTACACTTTCGCACTGTGATTTCGGACTAACCGGCTCAGTTCCGTTTTCAGAATTACCCATACTAGGTGACTGTTTTATATCCGCGAGATCTATAAGTGGAGCTTGAACTTCAGAGTTAAACACTATCTCACTCTTTGTGCAGGCACGTATCGGATCTGAGATGGTTCCCTCTGCTATGGTGATGCCGTCGGTTGTAGTGGAAGTCGAAATTGAAGACTGCCCTGGAGTACTCGAAGACGCTGCCATCGTACTGCTGTTGATCTGTGGCTGCCACTGGAGACGTCGCCTGATGTAGTTGTAGGTGCTGAAGGTTATCTCGTGTTCCAACCGTCTCCGATACCGCTGACCGTTAAACGCCCTAACCGCTGTTGTTCCCTGCACTCAACTTATTTAGACTCTGAGCCCCCGCGCAAATTGCTTTTAACGCGATAGATTAGGACCTCTATCGATAGCACGTATTAGTTGTGAAAATTACTGCGCAATTTCGCTGTTTCTTGAAACCTATTTGCGGGGAAAAACGATCTCAAACTGTGTTTTGTAAGAGGTTCCCTCTACAAAAATCTCTACTGGTTTTGCAAGCGTTTTTTACACTTTGCATAGTACAATGAGTAACGGAGAGCAAGGGAATTACCACTTTCCAGGACAGAAATCTCGAACTAGAAACCTACAGTTGCGAACTTTCTAATAATAAATTCTGAACGTAACATATAAATATATAGATGAAAAATTTCAATTATATAAATTCTGCAGGTACTATTTCAAGCCAGCCGCTGTGGCCGAGCGGTTCTAGGCGCTTCAGTCTGGATCCGCGCGACCGCTACGGTCGCAGGTTCGAATCCTGCCTTGGGCATGGATGTGTGTGATGTCCCTAGATTAGTTAGGTTAAAGTAGTTCTAAGTTCTAGGGGACTGATGACCTCAGATGTTAAGTCCCATAGTGCTAAGAGCCATTTGAACCATTTTGAACTATTTCGATGACATTAAATGATGGGTACGATAGCGGAAGTACCTTTAAGAATGTCCTTTATTAGTGTATAACCCTTATTGGTGTCGATGGTCCAGCAATTAATTAAAATATAAGTTGAATATCAGGGAAACAATAGATTCCTACTTCACGTAATTAGTTATGAACAACAACATAGCTCGTGACACATTCACTTCTAAACATGTACTATGTCTTCCCTGCAGAAGCCACGGAGCTCTCACAAGTGCACAAGTCGGCACTACGAAATATTTCTATCCCCCGCGACCACGTGCAAACTGCTCCACTCTCCAAGTCTTTCCCGCGACTCTCCGCCGCGCTTTCGCGTCTTCTTTGGGTGGGTACGTCACGCCATACTGTCCAGGACTCTCTCCTGCCCTGTGACGGAAACGATGCTCCTCCCCAACCTCCATACGTCTCTTCACGTGTCCTCTATGGAAACGATCGCTGTGATTGGCTAGAGCGCTCCCGCCCTGTCTCCAGGCCAACTCACAGGCACAAACATAATGAAACACCAGAATGAGATTTTCACTCTGCAGCGGAGTGTGCGCTGATATGAAACTTCCTGGCAGATTAAAACTGTGTGCCCGACCAAGACTCGAACTCGGGACCTTTGCCTTCCGCGGGCAAGTGCTCTACCATCTGAGCTACCGAAGCACGACTGACGCCCGGTACTCGCAGGAGAGTTTCTGTAAAGTTTGGAAGGTAGGAGACGAGGTACTGGCAGAAGTAAAGCTGTGAGTACCGGACGTGAGTCGTGCTTCGGTAGCTCAGATGGTAGAGCACTTGCCCGCGAAAGGCAAAGGTCCTAAGTTCGAGTCTCGGTCGGGCACACAGTTTTAGTCTGCCAGGAAGTTTCATATCGGCGCACACTCCGCTGCATAGTGAAAATCTCATTCTGGAAACATCCCCCAGGCTGTGGCTAAGCCATGTCTCCGCAATATCCTTTCTTTCAGGAGTGCTAATTCTGCAAGGTTCGCAGGAGAGCTACTGTAAAGTTTGGAAGGTAGGAGACGAGGTACTGGCAGAAGTAACGCTATGAGGACCGGCCGTGAGTCGTGCTTCGGTAGCTCAGTTGGTAGAGCACTTGCCCGCGAAAGGCAAAGGTCCCGAGTTCGAGTCTCGGTCGGGCACATTGTTTCAATCTTCCAGGAAGTTTCATAATGAAACATATTCGAAATACTGGATTTACGTTTAAATAACTTGAAATTAAATAAATATTTCTACAGCTGAAACATAATCACGCTCTAACACACATTGCTAAACACATAAAAATATTAAACAAACATATATCATAGGAATAGAAACAAAGTAGGCCTGTAGCCTAATGTCTCTTTGCTTTCCAAACACAGCAAATATTTGACCAATTTGTTAATGAATAGTATATATCGGATATAAACAAAGACGTAGACGAATAAATATATTTATAAGCATACTGCTACCATTTCTTCATGTAACTGTGGAGTACTTATTGCTTGACGCGATCGATAGTAATCGGCCACTTTGACCTCCAATAACTCATGTACTATGCAAGTTACATGCCTGTAATTTATACCAATTTAGGTTTACGCTAAAAGCTTTCTGAAGACATGTCGATCGAGAAAATCGGATGAAGCGTTTAGATTTTAGGAATACGTTGCTGAATGTTACTTGTATAATTTATTGTCAGATAGTAAACTTTAAATAATGAAGATACTGAAAATCTGATTACACCATCATAACCGTCCGGCAAATAATGTCAATGGACAGGTTTCTTTTTGAGGTATCATGATTCTTCTGGCTACTATTAATTTCTATATGAACTGTGAAATGTCTGTCATTAAGGTTTCACAAAGGCCACCATCTTTGGCACTCCCTGCATGTCTCCTTCATCGGCACAGCGTCACCGTGGAATTCCCAGTCAGGCAGTCCATGGACCACGTGGTCCGGCCATTGATCAGCATCATGCAGTTGCTAATGAGCCGCTGCCCGCCGACAAACCCCTGCGTGGCCAGGCCAACTCCGTACTTCGAATATTTTCAGGGTGCCACAACTCGTCCGTCACCTCACAGCTTGAACAGAGACATCAAATGACACGTTGGTATCTGCTTTATGATAATTATATCTCAGGTTCCATTGCACTTGCACCAGTTTCGTTATCTATGTAGGAGACAATCCATTTCCGATTTCTTTATGAATCGACCCTAGACCAGTCCAGTTGCGTTCTGCCACAGCTAATGTTTGTGGTACATCTGAAACCACTGATAGCAAAGTGCGCGACGGCTACTCAGTGCACAGTCCTCGTCACCAGTTAGATGGAGTCACGTGATCAGCAGCAACCCAGCGATAATCTTTTGAAGTGAAAGCAACACCAGCTTGAAATTCCGACATATTTGCCGAGATAGTCCCATAATCAAGTTGAACAAATTACTTCATGGTGCTACATAGTCCGTTGCTGCAATTTTTTCATTTGTAGCAAGAGCCCCTCCCATATGCCACGTGCTCAGAAATTGTGTTACTGCGTTGATCGTTTTCCACATAAACTCATTCTAATGTATTATGGAAGCTTGTATAACAGATTGGTGTTCTGCAGAAAATATTTTACCGTCCTTTAACGAACAAAATGAAATTGTCTGGATTTGCTCGTGTTGTAGTTGCAGAATCTTTGCAACAGGTGAATTACGAAGCGTAAAAGAAAAAGGAGCAGAATGTCTTTATTAAGTAGCGCAAGCTGTCCGCCCGCATCTCGTGGTCGTGCGGTAGCGTTCTCGCTTCCCACGCCCGGATTCCCTGGTTCGATTCCCGGCGGAGTCAGGGATTTTCTCTGCCTCGTGATGGCTGGGTGTTGTGTGCTGTCCTTAGATTAGTTAGGTTTAAGTAGTTCTAAGTTCTAGGGGACTGATGACCATAGATGTTAAGTCCCATAGTTCTCTCAGAGCCAGCCAGCAAGCTGTCCTGTAGATTATGCCAATCGAACAAAGTCACACCTCAAAAAAAGGTGAACTTATATTTACATAACATCAAATATTATAGTGTACACTTATATTAAACTAATAATAAAGTATCAGAACCTAATAAAGACGCGAATGTTCGGAAAAAGTTTGGTAGTGTCAAAACGCGAACCAGCGCCCCACCAAACAACTGAATATAGCTCAGTTACGCTACTCATTACACTAAACCAACATTGCACCTCTTGCACCTAATCATATGATCTTACCCCGTGCTGAAGACCTTAATCGTAGACATGTTACTAATTGAAATTTAATTATAACAAATTGTACCAAGAACAATGCGTTTTGGGTGGATCTTCAGTGTGTCGCTGGCTTCAAATAGCCTACTCTCATAATACGCAAGTTACAATAATTTTTTTACCACGAATATGATGATTCTCATTATTTTATTGGAACGAATCTTACAGTTAACAACGAGTTTTGCAATGATTCTCAATTTGCTCGTGCTCAGAAACAGCATATATACGTGTAGGCTGAAATGAATGCCAATATGGCGCCTCACAACTCTGTACTGAAACGAGACGGCATGCTTGTGACGTATGTGACGTTGTGCCATCTCATTGGTCAACGCTCAGACGCACGCTCAGACTATCTGACATGCCAGATCTTGCTCTGTACGTTCGGGAAGACTCCCGAGCGTGCTGTTCCACGCTATGACGTCAGAAACTCGGCACGCTCAACGCTCAACGTTCGGATGCACGGTTGGTGTGCCGACGACGGCTTTAGGTCTTGCTCGGTCGTCCGTCTTTGTTCGTGTCCGTCTTTTCCCGTTCGTTTTGTTTGTTCAAGGGCTGCTCCCATTGGGTCCCACCGCGCTTTCGTACTCGGCAACCCAGCGACTGATCCGGTGGCGGTTACACGTCCTGCAGAAAAGTTATTTAATCGTGCATGATGTGAAATTACATTTTCATTGGACGAAGCGGCCTACGCGTTTATCCTTGGACAAGCTAAGTGAAGGTGAGATGGGAAGTGAGAAACACATTATGGTTTGAAACTCACGAGTGCGGCAGAAGGGCGCACTGGCGCTGGCAGATTTGAATCCAGGCGTCACAACCCGAGTAGTGCTAGCTCTCCTTGCGACCCAACCACCAATGTACCACTTCCAGTTCTTATATTCTTTGAGGATGTTGTTTCATATTCAAATGCATCTCAATCAGATGTAAATAACTTGTACAGTGCTCACTGTATTGTGGACACATACACTGTGCAACGGAATTAAAAGATAACTTTCTCGAAACCCCGAAATTATTTCGCATCTCGACCCATACGTTTGAAATAGGCTCAAAGGTGTCAAAACTCTACCTCGGGAATGATGCAAGGATGTGGTGCCTTTCGACGTCATCTTCGGGCTAGGCGACGTTCAAACAGCAAGAACAGGACACAGGCGAAGAAAAGGCAAGAGCTCAGAGATTCATGTGAAGTGTAAGGTGGGTTAATGATATTACAATGGTATCAAATTTCACCACAACTCTGTCCATCCACACGGTGGACATGTGACACGATGGGAAGGGAAAGTCGTCGCTCTTCCTCTTACCCACATTTAAAACTTTCTTTTGATGCCTCCACAGTGGATTTTAGTACCACGACGCCCAGCGTTGAAATCAGCTTGTTTTCTTAGGCGAGACCTGTAACGTCGCGACTCAATCAGCAATAGCACTTTAATGCAGTACGGACTCGTAGCTTTGGCGGTGACAGCCTCTTGTATCTCGGCGTGATTCCCTCGCACCTCTCGCTAGTGCGGCCGTGGGAAGTTCTAGTTGTGTCAGTTCCATCGACAGAATATTCAAGCCCCTGAGCATCTAAATAAACGATACTAAATGTCATTCAATT
Organism: Schistocerca serialis cubense; assembly: GCF_023864345.2. Taxonomy (NCBI): domain Eukaryota; kingdom Metazoa; phylum Arthropoda; class Insecta; order Orthoptera; family Acrididae; genus Schistocerca; species Schistocerca serialis. The sequence goes on from NC_064643.1 coordinate 600,437,468, forward strand.
TTGATAAAACTAAATATGTAGCCTTTTGTTATTAAAAAGAAGCTGGCTGCAAAATCTCAACTTTCTGGCTGGGGTATTTTCAAATTTAGAGAAAATTACATGTTGTTGTTGTTGTGGTCTTCAGTCCTGAGACTGGTTTGATGCAGCTCTCCATGCTACTCTATCTTGTGCAAGCTTTTTCATCTCCCAGTACCTACTGCAACCTACATCCTTCTGAATCTGCTTAGTGTATTCATCTCTTGGTCTCCCTCTACGATTTTTACCCTCCACGCTGCCCTCCAATACTAAATTGGTGATCCCTTGATGCCTCAGAACATGTCCTACGAACCGATCCCTTCTTCTGGTCAAGTTGTGCCACAAGCTCCTCTTCTCCCCAATCCTATTCAATACTTCCTCATTTGTTATGTGATCTACCCATCTAATCTTCAGCATTCTTCTGTAGCACCACATTTCGAAAGCTTCTATTCTCTTCTTGTCCAAACTATTTATCGTCCATGTTTCACTTCCATACATGGCTACACTCCATACAAATACTTTCAGAAACGACTTCATGACACTTAAATCAATACTGGATGTTAACAAATTTCTCTTCTTCAGAAACGCTTTCCTTGACATTGCCAGCCTACATTTTATATCCTCTCTACTTCGACCATCATCAGTTACTTTGCTCCCCAAACAGCAAAACTCCTTTACTACTTTAAGTGTCTCATTTCCTAATCTAATTCCCTCAGCATCACCCGACTTAATTAGACTACATTCCATTATCCTTGTTTTGCTTTTGTTGATGTTCATCTTATATCCTCCTTTCAAGACACTGTCCATTCCATTCAACTGCTCTTCCAAGTCCTTTGCTGTCTCTGACAGAATTACGATGTCATCGGCGAACCTCAAAGTTTTTATTTCTTCTCCATGAATTTTAATACCTACTCCGAATTTTTCTTTTGTTTCCTTTACTGCTTGCTCAATATACAGATTGAACAACATCGGGGAGAGGCTACAACCCTGTCTTACTCCCTTCCCAACCACTGCTTCCCTTTCATGTCCCTCGACTCTTATAACTGCCATCTGGTTTCTGTACAAATTGTAAATAGCCTTTCGCTCCCTGTATTTTACCCCTGCCACCTTTAGAATTTGAAAGAGAGTATTCCAGTCAACATTGTCAAAAGCTTTCTCTAAGTCTACAAATGCTAGAAACGTAGGTTTGCCTTTCCTTAATCTTTCTTCTAAGATAAGTCGTAAGGTCAGTATTGCCTCACGTGTTCCAGTGTTTCTACGGAATCCAAACTGATCTTCCCCGAGGTTGGCTTCTACTAGTTTTTCCATTCGTCTGTAAAGAATTGGCGTTAGTATTTTGCAGCTGTGACTTATTAAACTGATAGTTCGGTAATTTTGACATCCGTCAACACCTGCTTTCTTTGGGATTGGAATTATTATATTCTTCTTGAAGTCTGAGGGTACTTCTCCTGTTTAATACATCTTGCTGACCAGATGGTAGAGTTTTGTCAGGACTGGCTTTCCCACGGCCGTCAGTAGTTCCAATGGAATATTGTCTACTCCGGGGGCCTTGTTTCGACTCAGGTCTTTCAGTGCTCTGTCAAACTCTTCACACAGTATCATATCTCCCATTTCATCTTCATCTACATCCTCTTCCATTTCCATAATATTGTCCTCAAGTACATCGCCCGTGTATAGACCCTCTATATACTCCTTCCACCTTTCTGCTTTCCCTTCTTTGCTTAGAACTGGGTTTCCATCTGAGCTCTTGATATTCATGCAGGTCGTTCTCTTATCTCCAAACGTCTCTTTAATTTTCCTGTAGGCGGTATCTATCTTACCCCTAGTGAGATAGGCCTCTACATCCTTACATTTGTCCTCTAGCCATCCCTGCTTAGCCATTTTGCACTTCCTGTCGATCTCATTTTTGAGACGTTTGTATTCCTTTTTGCCTGTTTCACTTACTGCATTTTTATATTTTCTCCTTTCATCAATTAAATTCAATATTTCTTCTGTTACCCAAGGATTTCTACTAGCCCTCGTCTTTTTACCTACTTGATCGTCTGCTGCCTTCACTACTTCATCCCTCAAAGCTACCCATTCTTCTTCTACTGTATTTATTTCCCCCATTCCTGTCAATTTCTCCCTTATTCTCTCCCTGAATCTCTGTACAACCTCTGGTTCTTTTAGTTTATCCAGGTCCCATCTCCTTAAATTCCCACCTTTGTGCAGTTTCTTCAGTTTTAATCTACAGGTCATAACCAATAGATTGTGGTCAGAGTCCACATCTGCCCCTGGAAATGTCTTACAATTTAAAACCTGGTTCCTAAATCTCTGTCTTACCATTACATAATCTATCTGATACCTTTTAGTATCTCCAGGGTTCTTCCATGTATACAACCTTCTTTCATGATTCTTAAACCAAGTGTTAGTTATGATTATGTTGTGCTCTGTGCAAAATTCTACCAGGCGGCTTCCTCTTTCATTTCTTAGCCCCAATCCATATTCACCTACTATGTTTCCTTCTCTCCCTTTTCCTACACTCGAATTCCAGTCACCCATGACTATTAAATTTTCGTCTCCCTTCACAATCTGAATAATTTCTTTTATTTCATCATACATTTCTTCAAGTTCTTCGTCATCTGCAGAGCTAGTTGGCATATAAACTTGTACTACTGTGGTAGGTGTGGGCTTCGTATCTATCTTGGCCACAATAATGCGTTCACTATGCTGTTTGTAGTAGCTTACCCGCATTCCTATTTTCCTATTCATTATTAAACCTACTCCTGCATTACCCCTATTTAATTTTGTGTTTATAACCCTGTAGTCACCTGACCAGAAGTTTGGTTCCTCCTGCCACCGAACTTCACTAATTCCCACTATATCTAACTTCAACCTATCCATTTCCCTTTTTAAATTTTCTAACCTACCTGCCCGATTAAGGGATCTGACATTCCACGCTCCGATCCGTAGAACGCCAGTTTTCTTTCTCCTGATAACGACATCCTCTTGAGTAGTCCTCGCCCGGAGATCCGAATGGGGAACTATTTTACCTCCGGAATATTTTACCCAAGAGGATGCCATCATCATGTAATCATACAGTAAAGCTGCATGCCCTCGGGAAAAGTTACGGCTGTAGTTTCCCCTTGCTTTCAGCCGTTCGCAGTACCAGCACAGCAAGGCCGTTTTGGTTATTGTTACAAGGCCAGATCAGTCAATCATCCAGACTGTTGCCCTTGCAACTACTGAAAAGGCTGCTGCCCCTCTTCAGGAACCACACGTTTGTCTGGCCTCTCAACAGATACCCCTCCGTTGTGGTTGCACCTACGGTACGGCTATCTGTATCGCTGAGGCACGCAAGCCTCCCCACCAACGGCAAGGTCCATGGTTCATGGGGGGGTGGGGGGGGAGGGAAATTACATAAAATACCAAAAACCGATACTTAGGGAATTAAATTCAGTTGAGAACTATAATAACTATATGCGATTGCAGTCTTTCTCGAGGTATTCCACTAATGAATTCTTCTCGGGTTATCAGCCGTGGCGACGTTTTGTCGCAACGTTTCAATAAGTTTCGTACCCATCATCTTCTGCCTAGAGAATGATGGGTACGAAACACATTGAAACGTTGCGACAAGACGACGCCACCACTCGGCTGATAACCTGAGAAGAACTGATCACATAAACAGAACTCTCAGTGTGCAGAATTAATTAATTGAGATTTTCATATTGTAAGACGTGTATATTTCTATTGTCTATTGTCAAACCACAATTTATGAAGGATGCTCATATTTTATTAATAGGATTAAGTAGGAATAATTAATATTTGTGATTTTGGAAATAAATGTGGTAGCAGGGAATGTCTACACCAAAGTATTGTTGGCGGGAGAGATGGCACATAGATATAATTTTAAAAAGGGAGGGAGAGACCGTGTATGGATACATTTTAAGAAAAGAGCGGGAAAGACCGCTCATTGATACATTTCGTAATGGAAGCAGGGATTGTCTGAACCAGAAAGCGTTGTTGGCGGGAGAGACCGCACTTTAGCGTTGGTAGGAAGTCAGTAGTAAGCGAGATGTGAAGCGAGTCGGTAGCAGGTCTGAAGCGAGAGGTTGAGAGGAGCGATGTGCCTGCCAGCCACCAGCTATGATTTACAAGAGATTATAAACGGATGTACAGAGACATCAGCTAACTATTATCATAAGAGGAACTAATATTATTGAATTATTTTTTTGAGAAACTCAAAACTGCTGAAAGTATGTTTGCGCAATGCTAGTTGTAAGATTATTGTAAAACGTAAGTCCCATTTGAACGTTTGTAAAATCATTTCATTACCAACAGTAAATATTTGTAGAATATTTTTCAGAATATAATTAATTTTTGCCAGCAATATTGTATTACTGACTATAATCCATACCGAAAACCATCAACGTAAAACTTTGCAAAATTTTATTGTTGCCAAGAAAAAGTTTAACTATGAATTACGTAATTTCAGTCAAATTAATTAAAGAATAACGTCAGCTTTGCTATTAAAGAATAAAGTCAGCTTTGGCAATAAATACTGCCACTTATTGTGACAGCCCACCAACAGCTAACAGAGTATAGTAAAACCGAGTAAGTATATTCATGTCGCAGTTCGATGTAGCACTCAGATGGCGATCCAGCAACAGTAAAAAAGGTAAGGAACAGTTTTGGGTTGTTGCAGGTAACGACTGAGGGCCACGACGACGACAAATTCTATGTTTCGTCGGAATAATCAGCAAATCATTTTTAATTAGCAGCATTTAAATTTGTATGCGAAGACTGCACTTATTATTATTGAGGAAGAGAATTAATTTCAAAGGGACGATTTCATTTGTTATTATTAAGCAAGAGAATAAAATCCTAAGGGAAGGTTTCATAGGTTATTGTAGAAGGGAAGGTTGCGTAACAAAAGAGATATAGAGAAAGCGGGAAGGTTTCAATATTAAAACTTTAATTTTCATTTTCGTAACATAAAATGCAGACAAAATTATTATTTGTGTCTTATGTCGTTGTGGGAGTAAATGAGAGTGAGTGAGAGTGTGTATATGGGACATACATTAAATTTCAAGATTAATTTTATGTAATTCATTACGCAATCACAGCGTGCGAAAGATGTTTCTACCCACATTGCTGATGTCCAAGCGTACTTGTTTTGTGAGAAGGCAGCCAGAATAGTTATTTGTAGAGTAATGTTTACCTAAAGTTATCTCAAGATTAATTTTCGTTTAGTTTCAATTAATAAACGTTATAGTAATAATTTGCTTGTCGAAGTGACGCCAATGAATCTGATGTAGTGATTGGCTCCTAACAGTTTAGGCGAGAATATGATCAAACAATCAGAGTGAAGTCTTTCCTGCGCTCTATCAAGTAGTAATGCGCTGTGATCAACAGCATTAAGAGAATCGTGGACTAGCTTTTGAGACGCGAAAGTCATTTTAAATGTGTCTGTCCGTAAAATGTGTAAGATGAAGAAATGTTCGGTCCTTCGCGTTCAGATGGATTTTTGATGGTAGCTTTTGTTGCTACGAACGTTTTTTAGAAGTTTGAGAGTCGTGGGATATTTTGTTCGGGAGATATACGCGTGTGACTTGTTGGACTTAGAAAATTTCGCTTGGCGAGGTTCTGTGTTCTACTACAGAATATATGTGGCGAGAATTCTTCGTGAAAGAAATCCACTGAATGACTTATGTAAGAAATCAACGCTATGTGTAGAATGTGATTGTATATTCGCGTGATTATTCTCGGAATGGACTTAGGAGAATTCTGGCTGCGGTATGTGTGACATAAACTGGGAACTTGTAATAGCAGTTTTGCGTACTAAATGTGGGCTGATGGCAGATGTTTAAGCAAAGAAAATAAAACCTACTTTTACCAGATTTCCTAACTTTCTATGAAGATTAGGACTCCATTTCCACCCGAAAATTTATTACAAATACACTCCTGGAAATTGAAATAAGAACACCGTGAATTCATTGTCCCAGGAAGGGGAAACTTTATTGACACATTCCTGGGGTCAGATACATCACATGATCAGACTGACAGAACCACAGGCACATAGACACAGGCAACAGAGCATGCACAATGTCGGCACTAGTACAGTGTATATCCACATTTTGCAGCAATGCAGGCTGCTATTCTCCCATGGAGACGATCGTAGAGATGCTGGATGTAGTCCTGTGGAACGGCTTGCCATGCCATTTCCACCTGGCGCCTCAGTTGGACCAGCGTTCGTGCTGGACGTGCAGACCGCGTGAGACGACGCTTCATCCAGTCCCAAACATGCTCAATGGGGGACAGATCCGGAGATCTTGCTGGCCAGGGTAGTTGACTTACACCTTCTAGAGCACGTTGGGTGGCACGGGATACATGCGGACGTGCATTGTCCTGTTGGGACAGCAAGTTCCCTTGCCGGTCTAGGAATGGTAGAACGATGGGTTCGATGACGGTTTGGATGTACCGTGCACTATTCAGTGTCCCCTCGACGATCACCAGTGGTGTACGGCCAGTGTAGGAGATCGCTCCCCACACCATGATGCCGGGTGTTGGCCCTGTGTGCCTCGGTCGTATGCAGTCCTGATTGTGGCGCTCACCTGCAGGGCGCCAAACACGCATACGACCATTATTGGCACCAAGGCAGAAGCGACTCTCATCGCTGAAGACGACACGTCTCCATTCGTCCCTCCATTCACGCCTGTCGCGACACCACTGGAGGCGGGCTCCACGATGTTGGGGCGTGAGCGGAAGACGGCCTAACGGTGTGCGGGACCGTAGCCCAGCTTCATGGAGACGGTTGCGAATGGTCCTCGCCAATACTCCAGGAGCAACAGTGTCCCTAATTTGCTGGGAAGTGGCGGTGCGGTCCCCTACGGCACTGCGTAGGATCCTACGGTCTTGGCGTGCATCCGTGCGTCGCTGCGGTCCGGTCCCAGGTCGACGGGCACGTGCACCTTCAGCCGACCACTGGCGACAACATCGATGTACTGTGGAGACCTCACGCCCCACGTGTTGAGCAATTCGGCGGTACGTCCACCCGGCCTCCCGCATGCCCACTATACGCCCTCGCTCAAAGTCCGTCAACTGCACATACGGTTCACGTCTACGCTGTCGCGGCATGCTACCAGTGTTAAAGACTGCGATGGAGCTCCGTATGCCACGGCAAACTGGCTGGCACTGACGGCGGCGGTGCACAAATGCTGCGCAGCTAGCGCCATTCGACGGCCAACACCGCGGTTCCTGGTGTGTCCGCTGTGCCGTGCGTATGATCATTGCTTGTACAGCCCTCTCGCAGTGTCCGGAGCAAGTATGGTGGGTCTGACACACCGGTGTCAATGTGTTCTTTTTTCCATTTCCAGGAGTGTAATTTTAAAAACGGAGGGAGAGACCGTGTATGGATACATTTTATGAAAAGAGCGGGAAAGACCGCTCATTGATACATTTCGCAATGGAAGCAGGGATTGTCTGAACCAGAAAGCATTGTTGGCGGGAGAGACCGCACTTAAGCGTTGGTAGGAAGTCAGTAGTAAGCGAGATGTGAAGCGAGTCGGTAGCAGGTCTCAAGCGAGAGGTTGAGAGGAGCAGTGTGCCTACCAGCCACCAGCTATGATTTACAAGAGATTATAAACGGATGTACAGAGACATCAGCTAACTATTATCATAAGAGGAACTAATATTATTGAATTATTTTTTTGAAAAACTCAAAACTGCTGAAAGTATGTTTGCGCAATGCTAGTTGTAAGATTATTGTAAAACGTAAGTCCCATTTGAACGTTTGTAAAACCATTTCATTACCAACAGTAAATATTTGTAGAATCTTTTTCAGAATATAATTAATTTTTGGCAGCAATATTGCATTACTGATTATAATCCATCCCAAAAACCATCAACGTAAAACTTTGCAAAATTTTATTGTTGGTAAGAAAAAGTTTATTACGTAACTTCAGTCAAATTAATTAAAGAATAACGTCAGCTTTGCTATTAAACAATAACGTCAGCTTTGGTAATAAATGCATCCACTTATTATGACAGCCCACCAGCAGCTAATAGAGTATAGTAAAACCGAGTAAGTATATTCATGTCGCAGTTCGATGTAGCACTCAGATGGCGATCCAGCAACAGTAAAAAAGGTAAGGAACAGTTTTGGGTTATTGCAGGTAACGACTGAGGGCCACGACGACGACACATTCTATGTTTCGTCGGAATAATCAGCAAATCATTTTTCATTAGCAGCATTTGAATTTGTATGCGAAGACTGCACTTATTACTATTGAGGAAGAGAATTAATTTCAAAGGGAAGATTTCATTTGTTATCATTAAACAAGAGAATAAAATCCTAAGGGAAGGTTTCATAGGTTATTGTAGAAGGGAAGGTTGCGTAACAAAAGAGATATAGAGGAAGCGGGAAGGTTTCAATATTAAAACTTTAATTTTCATTTTCGTAATACAAAATGCAGACAAAATTATTATTTGTGTCTTATGTCGTTGTGGGAGTAAATGAGAGTGAGTGAGAGTGTTTGTATGGGACATAAATTAAATTTCAAGATTAATTTTATGTAATTCATTACGCAATCACAGCGTGCGAAAGATGTTTCTACCCACATTGCTGATGTCCAAGCGTACTTGTTTTGTAAGAAGGCAGCCAGAATAGTTACTTGTAGAGTAATGTCTACCTAAGGTTATCTCAAGATTAATTTTCGTTTAGTTTCAATTAATAGACATTATAGTAATAATTTGCTTGTCGAAGTGACGCCAATGAATCTGATGTAGTGATTGGCTCATAACAGTTTAGGCAAGAATATGGTCACACTGATTGGCTGAAGTCTTTCCTGCGCTCTATCAAGTCGTAATGCGCTGTGAGCAACAGCATTAAGAGAGTCGTGGACTAGCTTTTGAGACGCGAAGGTCATGTTAAATGTGTCTGTCCGTAAAATGTGTAAGATGAAGAAATGTTCGGTCCTTCGCGTTCAGATGGATTTGTAATCTCATAACGAGATTTACGTGGCCTCATTAATTGTAGATATTAGGTGCAGCTTTCATTAACGCTGCTTTTTCATCACCTTGTGAGTATCTACGTAGCAGAGCGAAGGGACACTGAGCAGACAACAATCTGAGGTAGGTGAATATCAATTTGCAGCTTGCTTCAGTGACAGTGAAACTCAGAGACATTTCCGTCGCCGGTCGAGGAAAACATTTCAGACACACCGCCGCTCAGAATCAACACGAAAACGCCTCAGGGGATGGTGTAAAGGGCTGTAATGAAATCACTCCTTCCCTTCAGGTGCTGATTCACACACATCTAGTGCAGCTCATAGTGCGATGAGCAACAGGACGACGCCCTTGATAAACTCTGACACTGATGACGTCACACAGATGCTTCAACTCTTCTCTAAGGACATCGTGGACCGTCAACCCAACTGAACGTTATCGCACACGTTTGGAGTGTAGTGCGATCGCAATTTCTCCTTTATTGTACAGTGTGGAATGAGAAGGGATTCTTCAAAGCTATTCGATGACATTTGAATGCTATCCAAAACAGTTAAGGGTGCTTATGCTTTTTCAGCCCTCCTGTTTTGCACTCTTCTCTGGCGTGGTGATGGATGGGTGCTATATTGATACATGCGTGAATAACGAAGGAAAACGGTCCCTATAAAAAAAAAAAAAAAAAAAAAAAACCGGTTCGACACCATCAGTGCCACCCATCCGCGTTTATTGAGCACTTTAAAAACGTGTGTGTACAGAGATACCCGTGACGAGTGGCGTGCACACCTGCATGTAGGAAACCACTTGACACCTCACCATTCTGGCATGCCTGCTAGCAAGTGGCCAGGACTGCCTCACGAGTTTTCTCTGTGTAGGTCCATTTTTAAAACGCTCAACAAATGTGAGAGGATGGCACTGATGGTCTTGCCGGATTTGAGTGTTTTAGAGGGACCATTTTCCGTCTTTCTTCACGCATGTGTGTAAGTCATAACCCTCCTTAATCACGCCACAGGGTGGCGCAAAACAGGAGGGCTGAAAAAGAGTAGGCACTCTTTGCTTTTTCGAAGCACTTTTAAGAAGTTCAAATAGTTTTCAGACGTCCTTCGTGCCTGCATACTATACACCAGACCAAAAATTACGGTCTCACCGCACTCCAGAGGGGTGCTATCTCGTTAACTGAGGTTACTAGCGCACGACGTCCTTAGAGAAGGTTTGACGCGTCCTTGGGATTTCAGCGGTGCCAAATACTGTCAAGAACTGCGTTCTGTTGCTCATCACATAGCGAACTGTTGTTTTCGATCGCAAAATGCGTGGGAATCGACACCACAGGGGTAGAGATGACTCCACTGATGCCCTTTACTTCACCCCTTAATATCTTTTCGTGCCGATTCGGAGCGTCGGTGTGTCTGAAACGTTTTCATTCGTCACACGTAAGAATACCGTGTGGTTTCAGTGCTGGGAGTAGCGGTTTTAATCTCCATCGCGGTAACTTGATAATGTTGGTAAGAGAGGGTGCAATGACCTTCTCATCGTTCGACATGTCCACGGTGACTCTGGGCAGAGCTGTGGTGAAATCTGGTGTCATTTTGAGATCATTACCTCACCTTAGACCTTATATGAACTCATGGCTTCTGGCGTTTTTGCCATGTGTCGGCATCTTGCTGTTTGGAACGTCGCCTAGCCAGAGGGTGATGTCGCAGGATGGCATGTTTCAGAATCTTTCCAGAGGAAGGTTATATGCCCTTTGAGCCAAATTTTAAAGTTATAAATGGTAGTGGGATATAATTACTGGGTTTGGAAGAAGTGGTTCTTTAACTGTGTGGCGTAGTGTAGTTTCTGTTAAGTAGTTAGAATCAGCACACAGACCCTCTTCATTGGCATGACGCTGTTGAAGGCGCCAGTTCTAATCATGGCTGATCGAGGGGGATTCATGCTACTCACCGGGACTGACTGTGTATTGGCAGAAGTCCACTTTCCATTACGTAAACGTTTGGAAAGCGAAGCATTGTGCCACGACATGAAGTAACTCAGCCCATCGCTATAGCACAAGGCTGCATTTCAGAATGCTACACCACGATTACATTAGCACCCGACAAGGATTTCAACGGTGGTGGGCAGCACGTCCATTGTGCTGTGATAGCGTCAGTCCTAGCCGCGGGAAAGGGAAATTTCATCAAAATTCAATGAAGGCGTGGTTGGGCGATGAAATCTGGGGCTGCTGCCAGAGTGTGGTAACAGACGACAGCTAGCAGGTCAAGCAAGGTAAACATGGCACTTGTGGGCGCGAAGCCGCGATGGCAGTATTGCACGCATGATCTGTTTTGAGTGATCCAACAACAAAGCAGGAAACCGCAGCATTGCAAGGTATGAGGCGGGGCACTAGGCCAGAGCCAGGAGGGCGATTTGTAAGTGGCTGATGTATGGGAATTTATCCATGCAATAGTTTCTGTCGGTCTCTGGCAGCCGGCCAGAGTGACCGAGCGGTTCTAGGTGCTACAGTCTGGATCCGTGCGACCACTACGGTCGCAGGTTCGAATCCTGCCTCGGGCATGGATGTGTGTGTTGTCCTTAGGTTAGTTAGGTTTAAGTAGTTCTAAGTTCTAGGGTACTGATGACCTCAAAAGTTAAATCCCATGGTGCTCAGAGCCATTTGAACCATTTGTCTCTGACACTATGTCAGAAGCGAGGGGAAACCAGTATAAATAGACGGGCAATTGGCCAGTCTGGCAGTAATGTTATAAGTATTCTACATAAAGTTGTACTTTGTTTCTATGTACTTGTGCGGGCTATATTCCACCTCTAGAGATACAACATCGGGTTGGACAGAACGGCAGCCTGGAACTTGGAGGTCGCACGGTATGTGTGAATAAGGGCACTGACAGCAGTCAACAGCATCCAGGATTGGCTTGGTGCCACTGCAGTCTACGGGCCACATTCGCTTTCCACCTGGCTTACCAGGGCCCGGGCGAGGCGTGCACTGCAGGAGAGACAGCAATGCTGCAGCAGCACCAGAGATGGTGGCGGGTGTTGCCATCCGGCGAGCACCACTAGTGGCAAGTTGCGGCACAGCATCCAGGAGAGTGCAGGTTCGACTCTGGGCCTGTCCTGCGAGCAGCGGCGGCCCGAGGGCCACGGGTGACCAGTACATCCACCTTCGCCCCATGGTCGGACAAAGCAAGCCAACGGGGTGGAGGGTGGAGAGGACCAGGGACTGTAGCTGTCTCCATAATCGCGGGCAGCTACGTGGCGCATCGGCAGGTGGCGACAAGGCAGAGCGCGGCCGTCTTCCAGCTGAGCGGCCTTGATGACAACAGCAGCAGCATCGGCATATCAGGAATTGCTGAGCCGGCCAGACTTGCGGAACTGCGCTGAGGGCGGCATGCCGAAACTACACTGCACCCATCGAATACTGTAAGTTAGCTGAATAAAGTAATGCTACCGAATACCACTGTATCACTCTGCACTGCGCCTCGACGATCTTGAACTTGTTCAGCCTCCTGATGGAATACGGCGCGGTCAGTCCTGGCTACAGCTCGGCCATCTGGAGTCCCGGTTTTGACCACCAAACCCGCAACAAGTGGCGCGTTATAAATCTTGCCTGTGGCTGACGCCACAACAGTGGATATCATTGGTGTAAAATGTTGTCTGCAGCCAGCATATTTTGAGGACTGTCTTTTATAACAGTAACGGAATTTTCGTTGATTATCTTATTGATAATATCAGTGATAGTAATGGCACAGTATTGGACGGTTTTATTATCCTCCCCACTGCAAATTTTCGTGTAAAATGCTGACTCTGAGATTGTTATCGTAAAATTAACCACACTGTGGCCCATAACATCTGTCTGACCATCCACACTTAATTAGAACGAATGTGACTTCTATATCTTCTGCATAACAGTTCCCTGAGCATGTTTGAGTTCAATGTTTAGTACACCTCTTCGAAGTGCATGATGCGTAGGTGGTTCACAACTGGATTGTATCTTGTTGAACGTATTCAGTATCTGGATTCTAACAATGAAAGGAGTGCATCTGTTACATACACCGCTCTAGCAATACTCTCGTTAACTTTACACATTTGTATTTGCTGTGTGATCACAGTCTCGTAAGAGTTTTTAAATGACTTCTTATTCGCCATCGTTCTTTCCGATTGTTACATATTCAGATGGTTACAGCAGACACACAAAAACATATTTTCATTGTATTATCCACTGTGGCATGACGCCTGTATGTGCCCTACACTTTACTTCCCGTCCTTTATGTAATACAATATCTTACATTTTATACATGTTGCCTCAGGAGGAACTGTCGCCGCCGCTGTGTCCGAGTGGTTCTAGGTGCTTCAGCCTGGACCCGCGCTGCTGCTACGGTCGCAGGCTCGAATCCCGCCTCGGGCATAGATGTGTGTGATGTACTTAGGTTAGTCAGCTGTTAAATAGCTGTAAATCTAGGGGACTGATGACCTCAGATGTTAGGTCCCATAGTGCATAGAGCAATTGGAACTTTTTTTTTTTTTTTTTTTTTTGAGGAATTGTCGATCTTCAGGTATATGGCAGAAACGATCGTTCGTAGCAGAAAAGTCTACTAAAATGGGCTCTAAAAAGACGAATATTTTAAGAGATATGAGTATTCCTTTATCTTCGATGCCGTGAAACGAATCTCTTCTACTCCAAGCCTTTTGCTTACCTACTTAGAGAGGGATTTTATGGACGAAAACAAGAATAAAAGTCCAGTAAACATGGACTCTAAAGTGCATAACTTAAGAGCTACGAGCAATTATTCATCTTCGCTGCTGTGAAGCACATCTGTTCTACTGAACAGGTGCTCGTAGCTCTGAAGGCATACACTTTACAGCCAGTGTTTACTGGGCGTATTTTCTTCAAATGTTCGTTCCTGTCACGTCCTTAAACACTGACCATTCCTGCTGGGACACCCTGTATACGGTCCACAAGAACATGTTACAGGAGAACTTCTGGAACTAGGTCATGTAACTGAATTTATCTTCATGACGATATACTGTTTTAATGTGTTTTTAGTGTGTTAATACAGTAAGATTGTCCTTGTATTCTAATTATCGTAGTTTTAGCGCCTGGGAGTACACTTCTCTATACTACCAAAGGTTTTTTATCAGGTCACTAGCGTGTCTATTAAATGTAGTTGTTTGATATAACGTAAATAACCTGATGCTCTTTTCCACCTGTTTAATAGCTCGTGGACATACCTGACATTTATTGAGAATTTGGCGTAATCACAACACCAGTGCATAATGATAAAGCTTGCCGCAATATTTCCATTTGCCTTTTGTTTTGCATCAGCAGTTTATGTTGCATGCTGTTCCACATACTGTCGGAGGTCACATAGTTTCTGAATGAGTGAGAGCTATGGTGTCCATAGACCCATTTATAGATTTATATAGCTTCACAATGATAAACAAGCGCATTATCAGAATATTCTACTTCGAGCATCTTCTAGCTCTTACATTTCCTATAATGAGCTTTTCTTCTGTCTAGGGATGCTTCGCTACTCTCTTAATTATCAGTCTTGTGAGTTGCAGCTATTTAAGTAACCAAATAAACTCATTAAAATCCGCTTAAAAATCCTGTTGCGATTAAACCATTTAATACGATATTTTTATAACTCTCTTTAAGTCTTATAATTGCAGTGTGGCTTCTGTACAAGTTATCAATAATGTTTTGCCCCATGTATCTTACATATGTTACTTTCATGATTTTGAATAGCGCAACCAAACCCAATCCATAATTGTCAACGTCTGTAAGCAGAGAAAACCCTAGATTTCATTGTACTTTCGTTCTTCGAGAGCTGCAAGGCCATCAATGGTATCGGTTGTTTCAGACATGTCTGAAAGAACACATACCTTCTTCATACAGTGGGCAGGGACACAAAAAATGTAGTGTATGGACAGTAAGTTGGAATTATGGGTCTCATGGAGAGCGTGCCAGAAATAAGTCCCTGCCGTCGCAGAATCCTCTCTGTGCTCGCTGCCTCAGTCGGATAGAGTGTCTGAAATGTAAGCAGGATATCCCGGGTTCGAGTCCCGGTCAGAGAACACATTTTCAGCTGTCCCCGTTGATATTTATCAACGCCTGTAAGCAGCTAAAGGTCTGGATTTCATTGTAATATCAATCCACGTTGTCAAATGCTGCCTGTAAGTATACATCCATGGACTAGGGGTAGAATAGTTGATTCATAATCATAACGTCCTCGGACCTTGTTGTGAAACCCACCTCCACTTAAATTTTGATTAATAATCAGCATTGGCGGCCGAGCATAAGAAGTCACCCTCATTCTGCCCACGGTCTTGTCAAAGACGGCGGAGGAGCGGACAGAGTTCCAGGACACACTCTAGACCTCTAGGTGGGAAACTGCCCCTAAAGGCGGTAGAATCATCAATGGCATGAGGATGCTGAAGGCAATGGAAATCAATTCATTAGGAGACATATTACGGGTACCCACAGGAATGTGACCAGTTACTGAAAAAGTTTCATGATGATCTCTCCATTGTCGAAAAATTCCAGAATAGTCCCCCATTCGGATCGCCAGGAAGGGACTGCCCAGGTGGAGGTGACCATGAGAAAAAGATTGAATAATCAACGAAAGCATAACGTTCTACAAAGTGGGACGTGGAATGTTAGAAGCTTGAACATGGCAGGGAAGCTAGAAAATCTGAAAAGGTAAATGCAAAGTCTCAATCTAGATATGATGGGTTGTTACTGAAATGAAATGGAAAGAAGACAAGGATTGCTGGTCAGATAAGTATAGAGTAATATTAACAGCAGGCGAAAATAGTGTAAAGTGAGTAGGATTTGTTATTAATAGGAAGGTAGGGCAGAGTGTGTGTTACTGTGAACAGTTCAGTGATAGGTTACTCTTATCAGAATCGGCAGCAAACAAACACTGACAATGGTAGTCCAGATATACATGCCAACAACGCAAGGTGAAGATGAAGAGGGAGAAAAAGTGTGTGAAGATATTCAAATGGTAGTACTGACAGACGGCAGGGCACTCTCACTTTTGATATGGTGTCATACTGCTTAATGTTAATAGGGAAAGTGATCTTTACACTTGGTTCCTACATTTGATACGATCTGACTTCATCCACATGATGAAATGGTTGGCAGTAGTTAACGCTCTTGCTTGTGTGCTCTAGAAAAGGCATAGCAGTAGTAGTTACCTATGTTCGAAGGAAGAGGGTACCGAGTTAATTGACAGCAGTAAAAGTGTGTGGTGGCTGAGAGCGGAGGGGAGCTTCTCTTTGCTTAACGGACAGTCGTACCTCGGTGAAAACTTTTGCCGACAGCCAAGACCCCCCCCCCCCCCCCCTCTCACATATACGAGGGCAGTTCAGAAAGTAACCTCCGGTTGATTTAAAAAAATACACCAAGTTAAATAAAAATATTTTAATATATACATCTTACAACTACATCTTTGCACTATTTTTCTACATAGTCTCCATAGCGATTGAGGCACTTATCGTATCTCTTCACAAGCTTTGAAATTCCTTCTGCATAAAAATCACCCGCTTGTGCCTGGAGCCAGCCTGTGACCGCATCTTTGAGCTCTTCGTCGTCATCAAACCGCTGTGACCCGAGCCATTTCTTCAAATGCATGAAGAGGTGATAATCACTTGGCGCCAGGTCTGGGCTGTAAGGTGGATGGTTGATAACGTCCCACTTGAAGGACTCAAGAAGGGCCGTTGTTCTGCGAGCAGAGTGAGGACGGGCGTTATCGTGCAAAAAAACGATACCGGAAGTCAGCATACCACGGCGTTTGTTCTGTATAGCCCGTCGTAACTTTTTTATTGTTTCACAGTACACGTCTTGATTAATGGTCGTACCACGTTCCATAAATTCAACCAACAACACCCCTTTGGCATCCCAAAACACCGTTGCCATCAGTTTTCTGGCAGAAAAATCTTACGAGGCTTTTCTTGGTTTGGTAGGCGAATTTGAATATGCCCACATCTTTGATTGTTCTTTTGTCTCAGGGTTCACGTACTTAATCCAGGTTTCGTCACCGGTCACGATTCTGTTTAACAATGGTTCTCCTTCGTCCTCATAACGTGACAGAAAGTCTAATGCAGAGGCCATTCTTTGAGTTTTGTGGTGGTCGGTAAGAATTTTGGGCACCCATCATGCACAGAACTTACGGTAACCCAATCTTGCTGTCACTATCTCGTACAAGAGAGTCTTAGAAATCTGTGGAAAACCAGTAGACAACTCCGACATCGAGAAACGTCGATTTTCACGAACTTTTGCATCAACTGTCTGAACGAGTTCGTCAGTCACCAATGATGGTCTACCACTCCTCTCTTCATCATGAACGTTTTCTCGTCCACTTTTAAATAAACGTACCCATTCACGGACAACTCCTTCACTCATAACGTCCGTACACGGCCGTACACGGCACAAAGCTCACGATGAATAGCTGCTGCAGAATATCCTTTGGCTGTAAAAAACCTTATGACAGCACGCACTTCACATTTGGCGGGGTTTTCTATTGCAGCACACATTTCAAACTGCCACAAAAACTAAACTAGCGCAGGTACGACGTTCACTCGACCACGGCTTGATGCCGACTGACCTGGAGTACGTGAACGCACAGATGGCGTCGCTACTCCCCCCACAACCCGCACTGTGACCAATCGGAGGTTACTTTCTGAACCGCCCTCGTATGAAGTCAGTAAAGTGATTAGTTCTGGTTACCGTGGTTGCGTTGATCCTCAGTTGATCGCTTTGTTAGCCATAGACCACATATTGTTGAAAGCGATTGTCAGATAAAATGTTTGAGTGGCATTTGTTCAGGCATCATTTGTCAGTTGATACTAAGAAAGAATAAACTAATTTTTATCTAGACAGCAACTCTTCCATGTGCTCTGATTTACAACGCCTTTGCCATTTTATTAAAGTCATGGATTTGTGAAAACTCAAGGTTCAATCATTATAAAATTGGATAAATTCATGAACATTTTTATGATATTTTGATTAATTTGCAAGAACATTATTTTTATTCAAGTTATTAATTTTCAATGACATCCAGTCAGTCAGATCCTTTTCTTTTACACACCAAGCAACAGCTTTCAATTGTTGACGAAAACAACCACCAAGTTGCAACTGGCAACCACTGCCAGAAACTTGCAATTGGTAAACCCAGGAATCTTGCAATACAATACACAAAGGTAGATGAACGTCTAGTAGCCATGGGGGGCTGGAATGCAGTTGTAGGGGAAGGAGTAGGAGAAAACGTTACAGGATAACATTGGCTTAGGACAAGGAATGAGAGAGGTGAAAGACTAAATGAGTTCTGTAATAAATTTCAGCTACTACGCTGAAGTTTAAGAGATTAGTCAGGAAGAACCAACACGCAAAGAACTGGAATACAAAAGTACTAAGTAATGACAAGATACGCTTGATGTTCTCTTACACTGTAGATACAGCAGTAAAGCATAGTCCAGTAGGCAGTACAGCTGAAGAGGATTGGACATCTCTAAAAAGTGCAAATCACAGAAGCTGGAAAGTAAAGCAAGTAGGTACAAAGAAGTTAGCTGCAAAGAAACCATGGGTAACAGAAGGAACACTTCGGCTAATCAATGAAAGAAGGAAGTAAAAATAATGTTCAGGAAAATTCAGAAATACAGAAATACAAATCGGTGAAGAACGAAATAAATAGGAGTGCAGGGAAGCAAAGACTAAATGGCTGTATGAAAATTGTGAAGACATCGAAAATAAATTATTATCGGTAGGACTGACTCTGCACATAGGAAAGTCAAAACAACCGTCAGTGAAATTAAAAGCAAGGATGGTAACAATAAGAGTGCAACCGGAATTCCATTGTTAAATGCAGAGGAGAGGGCAGATGGATGGGAACAGTACGCTGAAGGCCTCTATGAGGGGGAAGATTTGTCTGATGTAATAGAAGATGGAAGGGAGTCGATTCAGAAGAGATAAGGGATGCATATTAGAATCAGAACTTAAGAGAACTTTAGAGGACTTAAGATGAAATAAGGCAGAAGGGATCGATAACATGGCATCAGAGTTTCTAAAATCTTTAGGGGAAGTGGCAATAAAACGACTATCGAAGTTGGTGTGTAGAATTTATGAATCTGGCAAGATAGCGTCTAACTTTCGGAATTCCGAAGATTGCAAGAGCTGACAAGTACGCGAATTACAGCAAGATCAGCTTAACAGCTCATGCATACAAGTTGCTGACAAGAATAATATACAGAAGAATGGAAAAGAAAATTGATGATGTGTTTGGCTTTAGGAAAGGTAAAGGCACCAGAGAGGCAATTCTGACATTGT
Organism: Schistocerca serialis cubense; assembly: GCF_023864345.2. Taxonomy (NCBI): domain Eukaryota; kingdom Metazoa; phylum Arthropoda; class Insecta; order Orthoptera; family Acrididae; genus Schistocerca; species Schistocerca serialis. The sequence continues at coordinate 600,456,780 of NC_064643.1, forward strand.
GGTTGATAATAGAATCAAGACAAAAGAAAAATAAAGACACGCTCATAGAATTTGTAGATCCAGAAAAAGCGTTCGTCAATGTAAAATGATGCAATATGATCGAAATTCTGAGAAAAATAGGGGCAAGCTACAGGGAGAGACGAGTAATATACAATATGTACAAGAACCAAGAAGGAGTAATAAGAATGATCAAGAACGAAATGCTCAGATTAAAAAAGGTGTGAGACAGGGATGTAGTCTTTCGCCCCTATTGTTCAATCTCGAAGAAACGATGATGGAAATAAAAGAAAGGTTCAGGTACCGAATTAAAATTCAACGTGAAAGAATATCAGTAATATGATTCCCTGATGACGTTGTTATCCTCAGTGAAAGTGAAGAAGGATTACATGAGCTACTGAATGGAATGAACAATCTACTGAGTGCAGAATATGGACTGAGAGTAAATCGAAGAGAGACTTGAGTAATGATAAATAGAAGAAATGAGAACGTCGAGAAACTTAACGTCAGAACTGATGGTCACGTAGTAGATGGATTTAAGAAATTCTGATACCGAGGAAGCAATATAACCAATGACGGACGGAGCAAGGAGGACATAAAAAGTAGACCAGCACTAGCAGAAAGGACATTCCTGGCCAAGAGACGTCTACTAGTATCAAACATAGGTCTTAATTTGAGGAAGAAATTTATGAGGATGTACGTCTCGAGTACAGCCTTGTATGGTAGTGAAACATAGTCTGCGAGAAAACCGGAACAGAAGAGAATCGAACCTTTTGAGATGTGGTGATGCAGACGAATGCTGAAAATTAGGTGGACTGATAAGGTAACGAATGAGAAAGTTCAGCGCAGAAACGGAGAGGAATGGAATATGTGAAAAACGCTGACAACGGAAAGGGATAGGATGATAGGATATGTGTTAAGACATCAGGGAATGATTTCCATGGTACTACAGGAAGCTGCAGATGGTAAAAACTGTAGAAGAAGACAGAGACTGGAAGACATCCAGCAGATAATTCAGGACGTAGGTTGCAAGCTTCTAAGATAAGGTGTAAGGTCGGTATTGCCTCATGTCTTCCCACATTTCTTTCCCATGAGTTCACATTCTTCCGGTTTTTTCGGATCTTCTTTTAAGTATTGGAGTCAATAGTTTACAACCATGACTTATTAAACTGGTAGTTCGATAATATTCACGCCTCTCAGCGCCAGCCTCGTTTAGAATTTGGTTTACTACATTCTGCTTGAAGTTGATGTTGTTCCGCCTGTATCATGTATCTTGCACACCAGGTGGACTAGTTTTGTCATGGCTAACTTTATCAAGGACATCAGTAGGTCTGAAGTAAAGTCGTCTACTCCAGGGGCCATTTCTCATTTAGGTCAAATTTTTCTCGCAGTAGTATATCTCCCATCTCATCTTCATTTACTTCCTCTATCTATCTATGACATTGTCTCCTCTATACTTTCATTTCGCATTTTAGTTTTCTCTTGTTTGCAGAATAAGGAGTTTGCTACCTTATCTCTCGGTATTCCGCTAATCATGCGTGCTATTGCAGCTTGCATTTGCCCTCTGGCCATACCAGATTAGCCCTTTTGCATTTCTTGTCACTCTTATTTTGGATGCCCGTGTTCACCATCGCCTACTTGTATGCTAAATTTTTATATTTTCTCCTTATCAATTAAATTAGGTCTCTACACTGTCCTCTGATTTGCGTACCATAGCTGAGGTCTCGACTTGGTCAGCACGTGGCACCAAGACTGCAAGTAGTTCTCTCCCTGGGATCATCAAAGGAGGTCGCAGCTTGCACCGCATGTAACCACGGAAGAGTGACCGTAGCGACCGTGCGAGAGCCTCGAAGCAAACAGCGGATCAGGCGGTCCACGTGGGCAGCGGCGAGAGTAATGGGCTTGGCGGCTTAGTGGTGGGACGAGCGAGCAACGGGGCAGTGCTGTGGCCGTCCAAGCGCGAACTCTCACCACAAGTATAGCGGCGCTGGCTCTAAAAAACCGGTAACCCGCCGGAGAATTCCGGCGGTTTGGTTGCTGGTGCCAGCAGAGTCTTGTTGGAGAGCACAGGCATAGCTTATTCCTTGTACTGTGTCCCGTCCCCAAGTGAAACATTGCTCTGGTTCACGTGGTAGTGCATGTGGGATGGTGTGTACCTTAGCCCTAGAACACTGAGAGCTGGATTGGGGGAGAAATGTTACATCGCTACTAAAACGTCATGAAGTTTAGCTGAATCGGCTCTAAGCACTATGGGACTTAACTTCTAAGGTCATCAGTCCCCTAGAACTTATAACTACTTAAACCTAACGAACCTAAGGACATCACACACATCCATGCCCGAGGCAGGATTCGAACCTGCGACCGTAGCGGTCGCGTGTTTCCATACTGAAGCGTCTAGAACCGCTCGGCCACACCGGCCGGCCGTCTTGAAGTTTATTATTCCACATTCTATTGAAAGCAGTTCATGACCTGTAGGTTATGCATTAGATAATTTTATCATTATTAGATTTCCAATGGTATGTTACATACAAAATCAAGTACAAAATTTCCTGTTTTATGTCTTACTGAAATCGTAAATTTTAAGAGGACATGAATCCAAGACTAATTCACTTATTGCGGTGTATTTGTAATGCAGTCCTAATTTACTGTTGGAGTTAATGCATACACTGCTTCTAATTTTTACTTTTAAATAGACTTCATTATTTGAAACTTAGCTCATGTCAAAACCACATTATTATTATATTACTGTTGTTTCGAGATTAATCTATTTTGTTGAGGAATAGAAACTGCTTGCAGCTTTGGTTCCACGTGATGATCGGGGCAGGACCTCAATCATGCCGGCCGGAGTGGCCGAGAGGTTCTAGGCGCTTCAGTGTAGAACTGCGAGACCGCTACGGTCGCAGGATCGAATCCTGCCTCGGACATGGATGTGTGTGATGTCCTTAGGTTAGTTAGGTTTAAGTAGTTCTAAGTTCTAGGGGACTGATGACCTCATAAGTTAAGTCCCATAGTGCTCAGAGCCATTTGAACCATTTGAACCTCAATCATGCTTCGAAAACCATGGCATAAGTTTCATTAACTCTGTCATTAGCCTGTATGATACAAATATCCATGAAATATTTTTAAAAAGTGGTGCAGATAAATGGCTAACCATAATGATACAGTGTATGAAAGACAAACTCCCAAAGAATCAGTTTTTTTTCATGCTGCTGACAAGTTACTTTGAAAAACCAACAACAGCAGCGCATCGGCAGCAAAACAAGGAGAGAAGGCATTTTATACTATAGAATTTGCCGGTTTCAAAACAGTAGTTTTTGTGCAAGTATTTTTCTGTGGTACGTTTCACAATACAACACCAATTTACGACAGCGTAGTGAATTAGTACAACAAATTTGAGGACAATCAACTCCTACCTCCCCATCTATACTCTGCAAACCACTGGGAAGTGTGTCGCAGAGGGTACGCCCCATTGTGCCAGTTGTTATGGCTCTTTTCCGTTCTATTCACGTATGGAGCACAGGAAGAATAAATGTTTAAAAGGCTGTCGGTGCTGTAATTAATCCAATCTTGCCCTCACGATCCCCATGGGAACGATATGTAGGGGGTTATAGTATATTCCTAGAATCATCATTAAAAACCGGTTCTTCAAATCTTGTTAGCAAATTTTCTCAAAACCTCCGTCTGTCTTAAAGAATCTGCCAGTTCACATCTTTCATTGTCTCTTTGACACTCTCCTTCGGGTCAAACCTGTGACTATTCGTGCTGCGCTTGTTTGTCCGATGCAAATCATTCATCCAGACTGGGCGTATTAGAAAAGACAGAGGAGCAAGTGTCCGCAGCTCGTGGTCGTGCGGTAGCGTTCTCGCTTTCCACGCCCGGGTTCCCGGGTTCGATTCCCGGCGGGCTCAGGGATTTGCTCTGCCTCGTGATGACTGGGTGTTGTGTGATGTCCTTAGGTTAGTTAGGTTTAAGTAGTTCTAAGTTCTAGGGGACTGATGACCATAGCTGTTTAGTCCCATAGTGCTCAGAGCAATTTTGAACAGAGGAGCAAGTTAGGAACATGATGTTGCTAAGTCCCACGAAGTCTGTCTATCGAGCTAGAGCAAAACTAAACATGCCTCAACCAACAGTGTGGAAAATCCTTCGTAAAACGATTCAGAGTGAAGCTGTAGGAATTGCAGTTCCCGCAAACCATAAGTCATGACGACAAAGTGCGCCGTCTGGTGTCATGCATAGATATTTAGGACCATCTTGAAAACGACGACTTCGTACGATAATTATTTTTAGGTGGTGAAGGTAGCCAGTGCTCATCTTTCGGGACAAGCCTATGGGGGACAGGGAATCCGTATACAACTGCCGTTCGTCATCCTGAGAAAATTAACATGTTCTGTATAGTGTGCCTCACTGCAATTTACGGATCTTTCATTTCGCAGAGAAAAATGTCACTGGTATCACTTGGTATCAATTTATTATTATTCTGCTAGTAATTAACACTTTTGGAAACTGTAAATTTGTTGTAAGTTTCCATGGGGCCAAACTGCTGAGCTCATCAGTCTCTAGGCTTACGAACTACTTAATCTAACTTAAACTAACTTACGCTAAGGACAACAAACACATCAATGCCCGACGGAGGACTCGAACCTCCAACGGGGGAGCCGCGCGAACCGTGGCAAGGCTCCAAAGACCGCGTCGCTACCCGGCGCGACTAACAATTTTGAAATATTGGAATGACAGCATGCGATTGAGAGGTATTTTTATATGAAACGCAAGTAAATTTACTGTTACTTCTTTCTGATATGAATAACAGAAGTTTCGTTTTGGCGCGCTGTTTCCGACCGCAGCAGCCAATCGCAGAAAAGAAACACAATTTAACGGTCTTGCTCACGATACATATACCAAATAGACCATCTGTCACTTGTATCTTACACCACATTACGTCATCTCCACACCGCTGCCTTCTCAACTGTTCTAAGAAGGGCTTCTGGTAGCTGAATATAATGACTGTACAGCCACGTATCACTTTCAGATCTCCCACTGCACGCTACGCGCACAAGCTGAGAAAAGGGCAACGTCGCTAGTCCATGTTATAGGTGTGACATCACAAAATACCTTCGCAGACTACAGCAACGGCTGCAATAAATTGGTACATTCGCAACTATGGGAGGACTGACTGGTGTTCCTCGGATGCACTGCAGTCTCGACATTGAAGAGGACATCCTTCATCATGTAGGAGAGAACGCGGGTACAAGTACTCGAAACATTACCCATGTCAAGTGTTCCAACAGCACACATGTCACAATTGCCGCTGTATGCGTACCGCGAAGCAGGAAATTCGAAAGTGATCTGAGATTCAAACTGATTTTACATCCAAACGGTACATTTCCGGGCATGAGTCACGCTTCGAAACTTGATCTGTTAAGACCCCTCTCCACACCTTAGAAGCCTGTAATATGGATTTTGAATCAAACCGCAGATAAACGACGAATATTTTATCTATGAACCTCTCTGCTCGAGTGGAATGTGAGAAACCTCGACTGGTAATGGAATTAAGCTTGACCTCCCACAATTGTAACACTGACCGACCAATTTCCACATAGTGGTGTTCAAACTCTCCCAAGTTATATGCCCCTTAATTCTCTTAATTTCCGTGATAGTTTTGTGTGTACCCAACGACCCCCACGTAAGGTTTCGTGAAAACGCTTACAGAGAGCTGGAATCAGTTCCTTTGGAAGTCATATCTTTAATTTACCATTGTAACGGGTAAGGTAATACAAAAGACTTCTGTAATAGAATATCACGAAATCTGTATACCATCATCTAGCTGGTAGTCGATTTTACTGAACTGAGCATCTCGATACCGTTTTTCCCTCAGCCTACCAAATAACGACGGCATTTCACTCAGGACTGCAGAAAAACGTGGTGGTTGTTGACTAACCTGCAGTTGTTTGATTATTTCCGTTCCACACCGAAACATACTTCTAAGGGCATCAGCGATTCGGTTTTAGGCACTGCCCAGCGGGGAGTCCCACCCGTCGATAAGTATCGCCCTTGGCGCCAGTCGCTTCTCTGTATTCGTTTAAGATCCCTACGGGAGATTCTGTGTCTCGAAGCCACGGTTTTCCTCTTTAAGTGCACGGGGTTGTTGGGAGAGGGCTTGTCTTAGGTCGGTTGGTTGGCGCTCCTGCGTGCAGTCTGGCTGTCCGTGTTCGCTCTTTGCGCATGCTCTGCCTCTTTCCGTCACATGGGCAGTGAGGCTGCGGACAGAGACGTGCGTGCGGTCGGGGAGTGTGTACTGCGTCTAATGAGAGGACCATCGTCTCATCAGTGCTGCTAAACAATGTGAACATGCGAAAATGGCTTTGGAATCTATCAGCCTGCTACCGGATACGCTACAGAATCAAACTCTGGGAATTATTCAGGTTGTCTTTGTCCTGCTGTATACATGTATGTTAAATTTGGTGCTGTTTCCAGCGATGGCCGAGCGGTTCTAGGCGTTTCAATCCGGAACCACGCGACTGCTACGGTCGCAGGTTCGAATCGTGCCTTGGCCATAGAGGTGTGTGATGTCCTTAGGTTAGTTACGTTTAAGTAGTTCTACGTTCTGGGGGACTGATGACCTCAGGTGCTAAGTCCCATAGTGCTCAGAGCCATTTTAACCCTGTTTTTTTCTTTCAATTAGCAGCTGTCCCCGTGTTTGGACACCTATATTATCTGTTTCGTATTGACCACTGATGCACAACTGATTGGACAGTGGTTACCTGTTTGAATGAGGTTTGCTTGTTATGGACGCACTTGAGATACGAACAAGCAGTGTATATCTCAGTTTGTGTGTGCGCGCTCCAAAGTATCCACAGGTTCCATTTTCTGGCTGTCTGCTGGTATTTAGGTAGTGTGTTCAGAGATAAACAAGCAGGGGCTTAATTATGAAAAGCTTATTGTGTGCTAGAGTCCTGTCGTACTGTAATCATTGAGTGTGTCTTTATGGAATATATAATATACTCGTAATTAATCACATTCTGAATGTGAATGGCTTGTCGGTCCCTTGTGGATGTATTTCCGTTTTGAAATTTTTCTAATATCTTAAGGATTGTGTTACTCTGGATACTGCCCAGTTGCTGCGTGGTTTTATGTTGTTGTTTCAGTGGTATAATCAGCGGTGCGCGTCGTCCGTTGTAGCTGGTCGTTTAACTGGGGGACGACGCCTTGGTGGCGGCCAGTTTGAACTGTAGCCGATAGCACTGTCGCTGTGCTTATCAGTAGACTCAAGTTCTTCGGCGAATTTGAATATTTGATTATTTCTTCCTGGCGACGCTGATGCGTCCGTCTTTCCTTCTTAACCGTTCCTATTAGCTTTCATTCCAATTCCATCTGAATTCCTGTTTCCTCGCAGCTCTGATATTCCATTACTTGTCACTGCAATTTTGTAATACCTGGAAGATGCCTTTAATTGTATTGGGCATTTAATATTTTTTTTCAGAGAGAAAAATTGTGAGTTTTTTCCGCTGTTATATCTTAAAAGGCGTCCTGTTTCTGTGGAAGATCTCTCAGTAAATCATTTTTTAATTATGTGGGTCTTAAGATTAATGTAAAGTAAGTTTTAAAATTATTTGTCGTTTGGTAGGGGGGACTTGATCCAGTAGCCATTTGTCTGTTAAGTAATGTTTCACAGTCTAGGGAATTTACGTTTCTTATTCTGGGTCGTCATGGGTGACTGGAATTCGAGTGTAGGAAAAGGGAGAGAAGGAAACATAGTAGGTGAATATGGATTGGGGGACAGAAATGAAAGAGGAAGCCGCCTGGTCGAATTTTGCACAGAGCACAACATAATCATAACTAACACTTGGTTTAAGAATCATGAAAGAAGGTTGTATACATGGAAGAACCCTGGCGATACTAAAAGGTATCAGATAGATTATATAATGGTAAGACAGAGATTTAGGAACCAGGTTTTAAATTGTAAGACATTTCCAGGGGCAGATGTGGACTCTGACCACAATCTATTGGTTATGACCTGTAGATTAAAACTGAAGAAACTGCAAAAAGGTGGGAATTTAAGGAGATGGGACCTGGATAAACTAAAAGAACCAGAGGTTGTACAGAGATTCAGGGAGAGCATAAGGGAGCAATTGACAGGAATGGGGGAAATAAATACAGTAGAAGAAGAATGGGTAGCTTTGAGGGATGAAGTAGTGAAGGCAGCAGAGGATCAAGTAGGTAAAAAGACGAGAGCTAGTAGAAATCCTTGGGTAACAGATGAAATATTGAATTTAATTGATGAAAGGAGAAAATATAAAAATGCAGTAAGTGAAACAGGCAAAAAGGAATACAAACGTCTCAAAAATGAGATCGACAGGAAGTGCAAAATGGCTAAGCAGGGATGGCTAGAGGACAAATGTAAGGATGTAGAGGCCTATCTCACTAGGGGTAAGATAGATACCGCCTACAGGAAAATTAAAGAGACCTTTGGAGATAAGAGAACGACTTGTATGAATATCAAGACCTCAGATGGAAACCCAGTTCTAAGCAAAGAAGGGAAAGCAGAAAGGTGGAAGGAGTATATAGAGGGTCTATACAAGGGCGATGTACTTGAGGACAATATTATGGAAATGGAAGAGGATGTAGATGAAGATGAAATGGGAGATATGATACTGCGTGAAGAGTTTGACAGAGCACTGAAAGACCTGAGTCGAAACAAGGCCCCCGGAGTAGACAATATTCCATTGGAACTACTGACGGCCGTGGGAGAGCCAGTCCTGACAAAACTCTACCATCTGGTGAGCAAGATGTATGAAACAGGCGAAATACCCTCAGACTTCAAGAAGAATATAATAATTCCAATCCCAAAGAAAGCAGGTGTTGACAGATGTGAAAATTACCGAACTATCAGCTTAATAAGTCACAGCTGCAAAATACTAACACGAATTCTTTACAGACGAATGGAAAAACTAGTAGAAGCCAACCTCGGGGAAGATCAGTTTGGATTCCGTAGAAACACTGGAACACGTGAGGCAATACTGACCTTACGACTTATCTTAGAAGAAAGATTAAGGAAAGGCAAACCTATTTTTCTAGCATTTGTAGACTTAGAGAAAGCTTTTGACAATGTTGACTGGAATACTCTCTTTCAAATTCTAAAGGTGTCAGGGGTAAAATACAGGGAGCGAAAGGCTATTTACAATTTGTACAGAAACCAGATGGCAGTTATAAGAGTCGAGGGACATGAAAGGGAAGCAGTGGTTGGGAAGGGAGTAAGACAGGGTTGTAGCCTCTCCCCGATGTTGTTCAATCTGTATATTGAGCAAGCAGTAAAGGAAACAAAAGAAAAATTCGGAATAGGTATTAAAATTCATGGAGAAGAAATAAAAACTTTGAGGTTCGCCGATGACATTGTAATTCTGTCAGAGACAGCAAAGGACTTGGAAGAGCAGTTGAATGGAATGGACGGTGTCTTGAAAGGAGGATACAAGATGAACATCAACAAAAGCAAAACAAGGATAATGGAATGTAGTCTAATTAAGTCGGGTGATGCTGAGGGAATTAGATTAGGAAATGAGGCACTTAAAGTAGTAAAGGAGTTTTGCTATTTGGGGAGCAAAATAACCGATGATGGTCGAAGTAGAGAGGATATAAAATGTAGGCTGGCAATGGCAAGGAAAGCGTTTCTGAAGAAGAGAAATTTGTTAACATCCAGTATAGATTTAAGTGTCAGGAAGTCATTTCTTAAAGTATTCGTATGGAGTGTAGCCATGTATGGAAGTGAAACATGGACGATAAATAGTTTGGACAAGAAGAGAATAGAAGCTTTCGAAATGTGGTGCTACAGAAGAATGCTGAAGATTAGATGGGTAGATCACATAACTAATGAGGAAGTATTGAATAGGATTGGGGAGAAGAGAAGTTTGTGGCACAACTTGACCAGAAGAAGGGATCGGTTGGTAGGACATGCTCTGAGGCATCAAGGGATCACCAATTTAGTATTGGAGGGCAGCGTGGAGGGTAAAAATCGTAGAGGGAGACCAAGAGATGAATACACTAAGCAGATTCAGAAGGATGTAGGTTGCAGTGGGTACTGGGAGATGAAAAAGCTTGCACAGGATAGAGTAGCATGGAGAGCTGCATCAAACCAGTCTCAGGACTGAAGACCACAACAACAACAACATTCTGGGTTAACAACAGTTTGCTGTTGTCATGCTACTGTTAAATAAAATCTGTTGGAAACTAAATCCAGTATTTTTGTTTAATTGGTAATTATTGCCTGGTCTATATTGAGTTGAAGTATCCTAGGGCGTGGGTTCCACGTCTCACACGTTTTGTGGGGACTGGCCAATACCCATCTAACTCCTGGTTATCCGTTTCTAGCTCGAACTGAGCGAGCTCGAGATACAACGTAACTTTCTGAAGGGCGAACAGGACAGCCAAGGCTTTCAACTAGTAAACCGAGTAGTTTCGGCAGATGATAAGGCCCTTGAAGCATACACCACCGATTTTCCGTTCACCATTAAACTCCTCAAGTAGCACCGTGGCCAAACCGGAAGTAGATGCGTCAGTCTAAAGAAGAAACTCACGCTCAAAATCAGGGACAGCCAAAACAGAAGCACTATTTAAAGTCATTTTCAAGACATGAAACGCAGCATGACGGGGATGTCAGTCCACTGGAATTTATCTCTCTTCCGACGAAACTGATTTAATGCAGCGGACAATTGGATAAAATTGGAAATACATTTTGTAAAAGTTATTACCATACCTATGAGTCTAGGCACACTTTTCTTATCCTGAAGTGGAGGAAATTTATAGACAGCCTTAGTGCTATCCTGGTCAATCCTGACAATGCTTTCCAAACAGGAGATCTCCCAAAGGGCCGAGTCAACCTCAGAAAGTTTAACAGTTGACGTGGCTTCTTGCAATTGATTTTGGCGCAAAAATTCTTGCTGTCGTCGCCACAAATTGCTAGGGGCCATGGCCACCGCCTCCACCGAGATCCTATGAGTGTTAATAAAATGCACTGATGCAAATGCTGAAGATCGCCATCACTGGTTGCAAGTTATAGCTGTTTTGACTCCGTAGAGCCTAGGTGGGAAGTACAGGAAATACATGTATTACGGATTTTTGTATCGTGCAGCATGAAACTGCAGACGATGTTATTGTAGGTACCATAAGGAATGCGTAGGAAGCTACTTGCATTGATAGTTGCGTATGTTGTGAAGAAACGTAACTGACTTATGTATTTCCTGAGAAGCAGGGTGAATGTAGGAAGAGGGGACGTGGTCGTACAGTTATTGGTCGGGTCGACAGGGCGTAACCTATTCAGGAGTGTGTGTCTGAGGTTAGCACGATCTGTCGATCACAACCTTGAGAAACGAGCTGCTTGCGCTCGCTGCGAGGCGTTTACAACACAATCGCAGTGTGACGTGCGCATCGGGCGTAATGAAGATGAAGTTGCGAGGCAAACCTGAGAGTAAACTTTCTGTCCGAACATCATGTAAAAATTGAACTTCGGCGATGCACGTGGAACCTTAAAGAACAAAACTGCAGCTAGGGGAAGCTGTCACCAGTGGAGTCCTGTCGCTACGTCCGTCTGTCGTAAGGGACAAATCGACTAAACTGCGAACAAGGCTTAAGGCTTCATTTGTAGGACGAAACGCCATAAGGCTCCAGGAAGCACACTATTGGCCATTAAAATTGCTACGCCACGAAGATGACGTGTTACTGACGCGAAACTTAACCGATAGGAAGAAGATGCTGTGATATACAAATGATTAATTTTTCAGAGCATTCACACAAGGTTGGCGCCGGTGGCGACACCTACAACGTGCTGACATGAGGAAAGTTTCCAACCAATTTCTCATAGACGAACAGCAGTTGACTGGCGTTGCCTGGTGAAACGTTGTTATGATGCCTCGTGTAAGGAGGATAAATGCGTACCATCGCGTTTCCGACTTTGATAAAGAACGGATTGTAGCCTATTGCGACTGCGGTTTATCGAATCGCGACATTGCTGCTCGCGTTGGTCGAGATCCAATGATCGAGATCCAATGACTGTCAGCAGAATATGGAATCGGTGGGTTCAGGAGGGTAATACGGAACGCCGTGCTGGATCCTAACGGCCTCGCATCACTAGCAGTCGAGATGACAGGCATCTTATCCGCATGGCTGTAACGGATCGTGCAGCCACGTCTCGATCCCTGAGTCAACAGGTGGGGACAACTACCATCTGCACGAACAGTTCGACAACGTTTGCAACAGCATGGACTATCAGCTCAGAGACTGTGGTTGCGGTTACCCTTGACGCTGCATCACAGAAGGAGCGCCTGCAATGGTGTACCCAACGACGAACCTGGGTGCACGAATGACAAAACGTCATTTTTTCGGATGAATCCAGGTTCTGTTCACAGGATCATGATGATCGCATCCGCACATTGGAAGCGTGTATTCGTCATCGCCATACTGGCGTATCACCGAGGGAGATGGTATGGGATGCCATTGGTTACACGTCTCGGTCGCCTCTTGTTCGCATTGACGGCACTTTGACAAGTGGACGTTACATTTCAGTGTGTTACGACCCGTGACTCTACCCTTCATTCGATCCCTGCGAAACTCTATATTTCAGCAGTATAATGCACGACCGCATGTTGCAGGTCCTGTACGGGCCTTTCTGGATACAGGAAATGTTCGACTGCTGCCCCGGCCAGCAGATTCTCCGGATCTCTCACCAACTGAAAACGTCTGGTCAATGGTGGCCGAGCAACTGGCTCTTCACAATACGCCAGTCACTACTCTTGATGAGCTGTGGTATCGTGTTGAAGCTGCATGGGCAGCTGTACCTGTACACACCATCCAAGCTGTGTTTGACTCAGTGCCCAGGCGTAGCAAGGCCGTTAATACGGCCAGAGGTGGTTGTTCAGGGTACTGATTTCTCCGGATCTATGTATCCAAATTGCGTGAAAATGTAATCACATGTCAGTTCTAGTATAATACACTCCTGGAAATGGAAAAAAGAACACATTGACACCGGTGTGTCAGATCCACCATACTTGCTCCGGACGCTGCGAGAGGCCTGTACAAGCAATGATCACACGCACGGCACAGCGGACACACCAGGAACCGCGGTGTTGGCCGTCGAATGGCGCTAGCTGCGCAGCATTTGTGCACCGCCGCCGTCAGTGTCAGCCAGTTTCCCGTGGCATTCGGAGCTCCATCGCAGTCTTTAACATTGGTAGCATGCCGCGACAGCGTGGACGTGAACCGTATGTGCAGTTGACGGACTTTGAGCGAGGGCGTATAGTGGGCATGCGGGAGGCCGGGTGGACGTACCGCCGAATTGCTCAACACGTGGGGCGTGAGGTCTCCACAGTACATCGATGTTGTCGCCAGTGGTCGGCAGAAGGTGCACGTGCCCGTCGACCTGGGACCGGACCGCAGCGACGCACGGATGCACGCCAAGACCGTAGGATCCTACGCAGTGCCGTAGGGGACCGCACCGCCACTTCCCAGCAAATTAGGGACACTGTTGCTCCTGGGGTATCGGCGAGGACCATTCGCAACCGTCTCCATGAAGCTGGGCTACGGTCCCGCGCACCGTTAGGCCGTCTTCCGCTCACGCCCCAACATCGTGCAGCCCGCCTCCAGTGGTGCCGCGACAGGCGTGAATGGAGGGACGAATGGAGACGTGTCGTCTTCAGCGATGAGAGTCGCTTCTGCCTTGGTGCCAATGATGGTCGTATGCGTGTTGGGCGCCGTGCAGGTGAGCGCCACAATCAGGACTGCATACGACCGAGGCACACAGGGCCAACACCCGGCATCATGGTGTGGGGAGCGATCTCCTACACTGGCCGTACACCACTGGTGATCGTCGAGGGGACACTGAATAGTGCACGGTACATCCAAACCGTCATCGAACCCATCGTTCTACCATTCCTAGACCGGCAAGGGAACTTGCTGTTCCAACAGGACAATGCACGTCCGCATGTATCCCGTGCCACCCAACGTGCTCTAGAAGCTGTAAGTCAACTACCCTGGCCAGCAAGATCTCCGGATCTGTCCCCCATTGAGCATGTTTGGGACTGGATGAAGCGTCGTCTCACGCGGTCTGCACGTCCAGCACTAACGCTGGTCCAACTGAGGCGCCAGGTGGAAATGGCATGGCAAGCCGTTCCACAGGACTACATCCAGCATCTCCACGATCGTCTCCATGGGAGAATAGCAGCCTGCATTGCTGCGAAAGGTGGATATACACTGTACTAGCGCCCACATTGTGCATGCTCTGTTGCCTGTGTCTATGTGCCTGTGGTTCTGTCAGTGTGATCATGTGATGTATCTGACCCCAGGAATGTGTCAATAAAGTTTCCCCTTCCTGGGACAATGAATTCACGGTGTTCTTATTTCAATTTCCAGGAGTGTATATCTGTCCTATGAATACCCGTTTATCATTTGCATTTCTTCTTGGCGTAGCAATTTTAATGGCCAGCAGCGTAGCTTCAGTGGAGCGGGGATACCAGAAAGCCGAGAATTTCGAGCACCATTCAGTCTGTGATTGGCACTACAGCGAGACAGGTAGGTGGGGCTACCTGGGAGCGGCAGTACCGTATGTGGTTGATGTTCGTTAATATGTTCAGGTTTGTTAATAGGGTTTTAGGAAAGCTTTTGGAGAACTGCTGTCGCAGGGATAGTGTTTCCGAATTGTATTTCAAAACAAAGGGTTATAAAATCACTGGGTAGGTAAAATGGATGCCGAGCGTAAGAATTTAATGGAGTCAGACAAGATAATCTTAAAGGAGCTTTATTAACGACAATTCATGAAGAGAGGAAGAGCTTTTCATCATTATACTTAGTTTGAAGTGAAAAGTAAGGGATAATTGTTGTGTGTATGAACATTAGCATGCGAACAGTGTTCATAAATTTGTTTCCTAGTATCTAAGGTATTGTAGAACACTACTAAGCACGGCATGGACCCAGCAGTTGTGGTCAAGCGACACATGTTCAGCGGAGGAGGCGACAGCAGTTGTACCTTGTGTTGTAAGATTTTATGGGGACTCTTTGACTGTTAGAAGTGACAGTGGATGATGTAACACAGTAGTTGTAAAAGAAGACTTGTTAATTAAGGAGTATATATAAAAGTGGACTGCAAAGGGCTAAGCCTGTAACATAAATTCACAGCCTCTGAACATTCTGGTTCAAGCTGCTTAGTAATTCAGGAGGAAAATATTGTACATTGTTGTGTATCTAGGCTAAATTTTGTTACCAAACAGTCTAGGCTAGAGATCCAGAGGTCGGGTATTCAGGAAGAGTGAAGTCACGTAGCGCCGCCGCTATTTTGGGGTTTTACTGAAGAAACTAGCAGTTAAACCGAATAGATGAAGGTAGTCGGCGAGCTGCGATGTGTCGGCATGCCAGTTACTGCAACGGGTCTGCTTATCTCCAGACTGACTAAGCCAAGCACTGCAGTACTGCGACGTACCGGCGTACAGTCCTCTTGTAGGACGAGCCAAGCCATTTCCACACTGCCGGGCCACTGGTTTGTTGTCCTGAAAGTGACAGGATCATCGCTTCGACGCACAAAGCGGGCCATGAGCCAGGATAAATAATGATGAATTTTATCAGAGGGATCAGCAGTCCGGCAGCACCTGTAGGGACGAGAGCGCTGCGAAGGTGACGAGCAACGTGGGACAGTACGCATCCACCACGAGCTCGGGCTTCCATCACCGCACCATCTGCTAATACCAAGCCGTCCATTTTGCACTTAATGCTATTCCAGCGACAAATTTCCCACTTCCGCGGCGGTAAGACTTCTGCCTCGGAGGGCAGCGACATGGAAGCGGGCACTGCAGCCTCCCATTCTTCACCGCTGTTGAGTGTGGCTAGGCTCCTCATATCACAATTAGTACAGGCGGTATCTACCACAGGACCGTGAGATCACCCCCAAGCCACGCAGCAGACTTCATCGCCATTTCCTCTGTCCATGAGCGACCGTGTCACGTTAAATGGGTCGCGTGCCAGTCTGTAAGCTCCAGCAGTCAGCATTCCTGGGCACCAACTTCATGTCGGAAGGCAGTCAGCTCCCTGCCACGTGCTTTGAGGCGGACATGGCCGCCCTGCCGCCTCCGCTGGGACACTATGGGTGTAGTCACGTGATTGTTAATAAAATGCATTTTTGATGTCGTTTATATAAGATGCCAAGGCCATCGCGACGACCCAGCCTCACACAGAAGTAGCCTTCAACACAAGTCCGCTTCATACCTCTTATGGTGTATGCACGACACCCCCTTCATATTTCGGCCACCACACTTACGTGTAGGTTTCGTGGACCAGGTGCACACCCTGTCTTACTTAAGGGGTGGTTTGTAGGTAGAAATCGAGGTACTGCGTACAGTCAAGCCTCCTGCAGTCACCACAGCGTCCGTTGCACAGACCGCAAACCCAGATAGCGTGCAAGTCGCTTTGAGAGGCGCTGCGGTCTTGGCAGCCTGCTTACGTCCCGGCGGTCACGTATCCTCGTGACATCGCGGATATATCCTTCCAGGGACATTGCTTACGTCAGCACTCCACCTCTAGAGGCAGCCACGTTCGGACCCTGACTGCCGCGATCACTGTCGCTTCCGCTGCCCTGTCGTGCAGTCTTCGCCATGTGCCACATCCGCCAGTGGGCTTCCAGCAGCTCCTCCCGAAGGCGCCGCCACGGTCACCAGTGGCTGCCTGTGAGTTCGTACAGTACTCTGTTTCCTGCACCTTCTAAATCACATGGATACTTTGCAAATCACATTTAAGTTCCTGGCAGGGCATTCATCGAACCACCTTCACAATTCTCTATTGTTCCAATCTCGTATAGCGCACGGAAACAACGAACGCCTATATCTTCCCGTACGAGCTCTGATTTTCCTTATTTTATCATTATGATCGTTTCTCCCTATGTAAGTCGCCGTCAACAAAATATTTTCGCATTCGGAGGAGAATGTTGGTGATTGGAATTTCATGAGAAGATTCCGTCTCAACGAAAAACGCCTTTCTTTTAATGATGTCCGCCCCAAATCCTGTGTCATTTATGTGACACTCTCTCCCCTATTTCACGATAATACAAAACGTGCTGTCCCTTCTTTGAACTTTTTCGATGTAATCCATCAATCCAATCTGGTAAGCATCCCACATAGCGCAGCAGTATTCTAAAGGAGGACGGACAAGCGTAGTGTAAACTGTCTTTTTAGTCGATCTGTTACATTTTTTGAGTATCCTGCCAATAAAACGCAGTCTTTGGTTAGTCTTCACCCACAACCTTTTCTATGTGTTCCTTTCAATTTAAGTTGTTTGCAATTATAGTTCCTACGTATTTAGCTGAATTTGCGGCCTTTAGATTTCACTGGTTTATCGTGTAACCGAAGTTTCACAGATTCGTTTAGCATTCATGTGCATGATTTTACAATTGCCAATTTTCACACCATACAGATACCTTTACTGAACCGTTTTGCAATTTATTTTGATCTTCTGATGACTTTACTAGTCAATAAACGACAGCGTCATCTACAAACAACGTAAGACGGCTGCTAAGATGGTCTCCCACATCGTTTATATAGTTAAGGAACAGCAAAGGGCCTATAACACGACTTCCCGTCAGTTACTACGAACTTTGACCTCTCTGACAGGAAATCACGAATCCAGTCACATAACTGAGACGATATTCTATAAGTACCCAATTTCATTACAAGCCGCTTGTGTGGTGCAGTGTCAAAAGCCTTCCGGAAATCCAGATATGTGGAATCAATCAGAAATCCCTTGTCAATAGCACTCAACACTTCATGCATTGCAGAGGCATTATCCAGGCTGGACAATTTTGTGTTATCGTGTGGTGAAGATGTGTACTTTGTTTAGTTCCTGTAACAAACAGTTGTTATTTTAAAGCACCCATTTCACTAAGTGTAGCCACACTACTCAGCAATGGAAATTACACCTTCTTCCCAAGCATTAAGCAGTATACTGAAGTGTGCAACATCCATGACCTTTCGGATCACAAAACTGCTTGTCCGCGCGTGCTTTGACTGTACAATTTCATTACGAGCTACAGTAGAAAACATTGAAGGCCAATTCTGCACATACAGTGGCTATGTGGAGGCTTCCCTGTCGCATTATTATCCATCGATTTTCTCTCTCTACCGTTGTCGCCTAGCGGATGTGATCCTCTTGTGTAGGTACATGCCAAACTCTTTTCTATGTTCGCTACTCCTGTTTTGTACTCAACTCTCGATCTGTCTCCAACTGACGTGTATCAGCTATTACAAAGCTGAGAGAGGAGCCAAAGTCGTTCTGTAGTGGACTGGCCAGACAGCCAATCCACTATGACCGGTAGCCGAAAGGCACGCGTTTAAGCTCACGCAGGCTGGCGTGAGGTCTGGAACAGGTCAGAGAAATAAGACTAGCAAAACAGGAGATAACTGGTAGAATACTTAACTTTAATCCATAATTGGTGTACATCGCTCTTGACTGTACATGCTTCACAAGATAAATATCAAATGCTATGGCGCCTTGCTAGGTCGTAGCAAATGACGTAGCTGAAGGCTATGCTAACTATCGTCTCGGCAAATGAGAGCGTAATTTGTCAGTGAACCTTTCCTAGCAAAGTCGGCTGTACAGCTGGGGCGAGTGCTAGGAAGTCTCATTAGACCTGCCGTGTGGCGGCGCTCGCTCTGCAATCACTGACAGTGGCGACACGCGGGTCCGACGTATACTAATGGACCGCGGCCGATTTAAAGGCTACCACCTAGCAAGTGTGGTGTCTGGCGGTGACACCAAACGTTCCATGATTAAACAGCACTGAACGAGGCCCTGTTACCACGGATATAACACTGACATCATCATTATCAAGCGAGACGATAATCATCAACTCGCCGTCTTTACTAGCATGGGAATTGCAGAAGAACATCAATGAGAATATAGACGTTTTTGAAAGCCCCTTGCGGGAAACTGATGTAGCTGTCTTCGAGTAGTGCACTGGGCCATTTCAGGTAGTCGTTTTTTAAAGCCCCTCCGGGAATTGATGTAGCTGTCTTCAAGTAGTGTACTAGGCCATATCAGGTTTGAAGCCTCCAGCTGCGCCAGGTTTTCAACGCTAGACTAATACTTCCTCAAGCCACGGTACACACAAGAAACTTCTTTATCTAAGTACTTCGTTCATCTGCTCGTGAGGGTAAAATGGTTCAAATGGCTCTGAGCACTATGGGACTTAACATCTATGGTCATAAGTCCCCTAGAACTTAGAACTACTTAAATCTAACTAACCTAAGGACATCACACAACACCCAGCCATCACGAGGCAGAGAAAATCCCTGACCCCGCCGGGAATCGAACCCGGGAACCCGCGTCGTGAGGGTAAAGCTAATAGAACTATGCATAATTCTTGCCCAGACACTGCAACCTGAGAGTTCAACCACATATGGTCCATACAAATTTCAGTAGTCTTCCAGTACGGTTAGGAGCGGATACCTATATCACAGTACTCCTCTCCTAGTGATGGCAACACTCCAATAGACACCCAAGCGTATATTGTTCTTGCCGAGTAGCTCCGTGCTATTCAACCAGATATTGTTCACTGAGATTTCAGCGGTGTTCTGATATAAGCAGTAAAAGTGTTTAACACAGAATATCTTTCCTATGTACTCTGCACATTCCCATATACCGACCATCTGCTAGCCACTTCTTTTACCTATATTCACTCCACGTAATTGTACTAACATAGATGAATAAAAAGGTGTTATTTAGGTATTATGACAATATAAACTTTGAAACTTCCAGGGAGATTAAGAATGTGTGCTGAACCCAGACTTTAATTCCGAACCTTTGCCTTTCACATTCAAAGGTCCAGAGCCCGCGTCTTCCCCAGGCGCATAGAACCTATCAGGAACCTTCATATCAGCACACACTCCGCTGCAGAGCACAAATTTCATCCTGAAAAATACACCTTTATAAATTTATTTTCTTAGAACGCCACTTTCCAACTCATAATTTACGATTTCCCTTCTCTCAACCCAAATCCCAGCGCTAAGTGAGCCGTGCGTGGCTCGTGTTCGTGCCGTATCTCATTTGACATCTTGTTTTTACTGTACTACCACCTCGTTATGTTAGTTTTCAATTACTGGTCTCATTAATGAGCCATGGTAAAAATTGCTGTTTTGAAGAGCGCCCCGCAGCGCGTAGTGTGAAGCAGTCGCCTTCCGTTTCTGGCGGTGGCGCCGCTGTGGCAATCGCAGCTTTGGTGTCTCCCTCTGGTGGGAAATGGGAAAGGTAGCCTGTTCACGTGCCACGTGCATTTAAGGGAGCGCTATGAGCTCGCTAGGCGGCGAGTCTGGTCAGTTGGTCAGGCGGGTCAGTGTGGGGCAGTTAGTGTCTGTCGGTCGTCCGGAGTGCTAGTATGCGTTAGGCCGCCAGCCTGCTCGAGTTTGTTCAGGCAATGATCAATGGCGGTTGGATCGATCGGTTGGTCGGTCGCGTACTGGGACACAAGATGACTTATCCGTCTTGAGCGTCGGCGCATGCGAGGTCGCCACGTCAGTCCAGTGGGCCGCGCCGTATAGCGAGGGGTAGTGGCTTCGCGGCCGACACGAGAGCAACAGGAGCCAACCCACGACATCCGTCTGGCCGGTGCGAGCTGCGACGGCGTGAGACGGGAGATCGGCGCGCCTTCCTGCGTCCGTTGAAGCGGCTGGCAGAGGACGGTTCGGGAGAGGGTTGGGGTTGCTGCGCCAGGTCTTCTCGAGAAATCGCAGTTTATTAGAAGTTAAGTGACTGGAGATACGTTGTTTCATTTACTTGCTAAATTCTACTTGTTTTATTGGTGAGGTCACCAGCCGCTTTGTTTTTGGGTCGTCCCACCATTATTCTCCGTTTGCCCACCCGCGGGAAGGTGGTTATTAATGAATTGGGTGGTCCGTTTTTCCCTTGTGGAGTAGGGGCGGGTTAGAGAAATCTGCGGTTTGGATTGTTAGTAATCCCCCTGTCAATCTGCCATACGTTAATAGCTGCCTCTGTCATGTTTGTCGGATTCGGTGTTAACGAATTTATTGTTTAAGGTGTAAAGGCCGAATTCCTGAAATATGTTTTTATCTTGCCTATCATCTTGAGAGGCGGTATATGTGTAATGTAGAGCATGTTTGTATATTTTATGTAAGACTGCATGTCATGGGTTTTTATATAAATGGTCATTTTAGTATATATAGTTGCCACTCTTCCACCATAAGAGTTTTCTTTTAAAAACAAGTTACACCTTCGGTGGCAAGTAATTTTTTTTAATGTGGGTGTTTTGTACCATTTTCATCCCTCCTATGGGGTGCATAGTTTATGTGTTTGTGTGAGTTGTTAAAATTTTTAGTTTAAAGTAATCTGGTGTGTTGCAAATTTCCACCAGTGTAGTCTTTCAGAGGTTGTTGTGAGCAGTCGTGACTACGGCCGTGTTAAAAGGGAGCGGCAAGCTTCTCAGCCCGAAAGCTCATACTATCAAATAAAAAAAAAATGTTCTTTCTGCCTCTGCATAAATTGTAACTTGATATTTAAAGGGTGCTTTCTGATTATAATTTTTAAACTTGTTTTTTTTAAAGAAAGCAAGGGTTTTTAGGAATAAAATTTCCATTTGTTGAAAGAAATTTGTTTTCATCAGTTACCCACTGACAACTACTTCCACGTTCCCATAGTGTGATTATATGTGTTAATGTTCTTGATGAATCTCTAGTAAATAAATTCCTTAAGGAAAGATTTTGAAAGTAAAGCTACGGTTCAATTGAGCTGCTGCCTTGCATGCCAGTGTGCGGCAGCAGCAGCGCTTATCAATATAAGCCCTGCCGGACAGCTATTACTTCCCGGTCCACTGGACTCGCATTCGGGAGGACGACGGTTCAATCCCGTCTCCGGCCATCCTGATTTAGGTTTTCCGTGATTTCCCTAAATCGTTTCAGGCAAATGCCGGGATGGTTCCTTTGACAGGGCACGGCCGATTTCCTTCCCACTCCTTCCCTAACCCGAGCTTGCGCTCCGTCTCTAATGACTTCGTTGTCGACGGGACGTTGAACACTAACCACCACCACCACCACTTCCCGGTCGTCATGTGTCGACCAGTCAGTTGGAACGTATCAACGGTTATTTCGGATCTGCCAGTGAGTTGGGAGGCGCTAGCAGCGCAGTTCGGACCTGGCAGTGTTTGACTTAAGACATGGCAGAAGTTCAGTCGGGGCGCGGCTGAAGTGATTTCCGGACAGCCACGACTGTGTCGACGGTTGCCGATACATATCACTTGAGTGCGGACCACCTCGGTTGGTCGTCGGTCGGTCGTCTTGTCGGACGACGTGTATGTTGGCTGACGATCGCTTATGGTGTGCCTGCATGTGCTGACTCGTGATTCGTCCTTGTTATTGCACAGTCGCTGCCGTTGGTATTGTCTAGTCTTTCGTGCAAGTGTTCGTGAAACTGTGTGTAGCTTGTGATGTCGACTGCTCAGTTATTTTACTGCTGCTTCCGTGCTTATGTGTGGCAGTTGGCCGATTGGTGTGGACCAGCCAGGAAAATTTCCGCGCGGCGCAGTGGGCCGGGCGCGCTGGTGGTCTCTACGCAGTGTCGGAGTGTGTGGGAGCTGTTCCGATTGCTACGAGGTTCGTGGCTCACCGACCCAGGACATCAAAGTTGAGTGGTGATTTAATTACCGAAGCCAGACTGTTCACGTTGTGCTGTTGGTTTTCATGGTTGGCTGTTGTGGGTATTCCGGTGAGCAACAGCGAGTGTACATGTTGACGAAATTTTGGCCACCATCCGATGAAGTTTAACTGTATTTTGATCATTTGAAGTCCAAGTGCACCAGCGGAATTTTCTGTTTTGTGTCCGTTAGCGTTCCTGTTGTCTGTCCTGGCCGCTGACATATAATTCAGGCAGTGTCCTTTCCTCTTCGTGTTGTCGCTGTCCAACACGTGTGTGTAGTTGGACAGCTTATGCATACTTGGTTGTAGGCGGCTACGCCTTTTACGTTTTGGCTTTGGAGTTCCTCGTGTACTGGTCGAGTGGAAAGCAAGTCGTCTTGTCGGTGGGTCCGTTGACTGTATCTTGGTTGAGTTGCCGCCGGATCGTATATAGTTGGGCCGACTACCTGTTTCCCTTAAGCGAACATTAATATTTCAAGTGCAGATCGACCCCTGGAAACTTCTGAGAGCCGCTGGCTGTACTGCCTTTGCTTATTGGTGTTTGATTGTGTATTTTAATGGATCATAGCCGATGGTTTGAATTTGTATGCTTTTAGTTAGGTTTTAAATAATGAGCCTTCAGCCGTTTTAAAATTGAAAGTTCCTTACTTGTCAAGTCTTGCATTGTTTGGACCTTCAGCTTCATTTAAAATATTTTTTCCTGGATGAAGCTTTGGGCCTTCTGCATTTTGAAAATTCATTGTAGTTGTGTTTTTCAATCATGGGCCTTTAGCAGTGTTAAAATTTAAATTCCTTACTTGTTAAATCTTAGATTGTTTGGGCCTTCAACTATAAAAAAATTATTTAAGTATAAAGCCTCGGGCTTTCTGCCTTGTAAAATTTTGTTGTAATTTTGTTTTGAATCATGGGCCTTCAGCCGTTTTAAAAGTAAAATTCCTTAGTGTTAAGTCTTAGGTTGTTTTGGCCTTCAGCCTCATTGATAAATTATTTAAGGATAAAACCATGTTCCTTCTGCCTTTTGAAAATTTATTGTAGTTGTGTTTTAAATCATGGGCCTTCAGCCGTTTTAGAAATTAAAGAGGTTGTGCCCTTCCGCCATAAGATTGTGTGAAATATTCAAGCTCGGAAATTTGCGCTGTAATGTTTATGGAACTAAATAAAATTATATGTGTTCGAGTGTAACTGACAGCCGCTCATTTTTGTCCCCTTTCCACAATTCCAACTACCTTTTCTGTCCTGCGGATTTAGCCAGGCGTTTCACCAAGCATTGAGCCCGTATGGATTGTTAAAATAAGAACCCCACTACAAAGTGAATGTTCACTCTAGAAAGACTCACGTGGACTATGGCTAAGTAAGATATTTACCATCCATTCTCTTTCTTCCAGGTGTGCTAGCCCGGCAAGCTATGCAGGAGAACTCCTACGAAGTGTGGAAGGTAGCAGGTAAGGCACTGACGGAAGTAAGCTTAGAGGGAGGGTCGTGAGTCATATCTGGATAGTTCAGTCGGCAGAGGAATTTCTCGAAAACGGTAAAGGTTCTGCGTTCGAGTCCCGGCCTGTTGGATAATTTCAATCTGCTAATATGTTTTAAAACCGGTGCACACCTCCGTGTAGTGGAAATTCATTCCGGAGAAACATAACAAGTCACAAAGAAGTATATTAACAATAATTTTTCCTGCTCTTGAGGCACAAATGGAACGGAAGAAAGATTTAAGATAGTTAAGTTTGAAACTTCATCTAGAACGCAGCTGTACAAATTTTGAAACCTGTACATCTACATCTTCTTTCTTCATTTGTTGTTACTCAGCACCCTCATTCGGAATGAAGGTGGAGTGTGACAAGGATAATTCTAGTAAGACAACACTGAAATCGTTTTACGTCGTTGTTCGGCGATGAGAAAAACAGCAGTTCCCAGCGGCTCCGTCGTCTCGGGACCGGACAAGGCTCCTGCCAGCGCTAACTCGGACCGCAAACACCTGGACGTGACCCAAATGCCGAGCCGTCTCGACCGAGCCCGAGACAACGGCGCACCTCCACAGCGGGCTCCGCCACACGCGAATACACTACCCGGGTGCGACAATGAGATCAGCTCGTTAGCGGATTCCGCTACAACTACGGCGTTCGTCATTATAACTTGCGGCGACACGCTCTGACCCTCTAACCGGCCCTTTCGAGTGTAGCGGAGAATGAATACAAAAGCGAGTCGGTGCTGCAGTTGTACTTAGGGTGGAATAACGGCGAAAGGCTCCGATTTACAGTGTAAACAGCTAGGGTTGAATAAGTCATTGAAATGAAGACGAAATTGCACGATATGTATCCTCAGTCCCAACTCACTGTTTTCCTCTTGAGAAAGTCGGGAATTACTTCTTGACACAAAACATGTAGAGCATACATTGCCGGACACGAAAAAAAAATGAAGCACACAGAATACACAATCAGCTATTAGTGTAACTCCGTACACATATACAGTGTTCCATCTCGGGTGGTCAGAACAGTAATTCGTAGACTCGGAAGCCGGAGTCAGAGCAGAGTAGCTGGTCATCTTACGAAAGATCAGTAGACAGTGCTATGATTGAAAAAACACATTTAATTCTCTTTTGAGAAGCAATCATGTACAACATAAAAAGCATTTCCAGTCTCCTAATTAAGTCTTTTTTCAACTCAACAGTGAACTAACTGTGCTGGTTCTCACAGACCTAACTAACTTTGACGTCGGCAGCTGCTGTCTGGTGGAGCTGAGCTGTGGGGCTGAGGAGACGACTTGAGCTGACGAACTGGCCCCCGAGCGTCCGCTATACCAATCGCAGAGCGGACGATGGTGCCGTGTTTCCCCGGAGAGGGGAGGCCCGGCGCCTGGATTGCCACTTTGGCGCCAGTCCTCGGCGTTACCAGATAATGACGTTCGCGCTGGTGGGCTTTTGACGGCCAAAGAACGAGTGGTGTCTTACAATGAGAGAACACGTATAAACAACGAGTATCTAGATGTCTACTTCTCTGTGACAAAACGTCCACCAGAGTGCGTCCGTGTTGTTACCAGCCTTAGCAGGATATACACTGATCAGCCAAAACATTATGACCACCTGGTTAATAGCTTGTTTGTCCACTTCTGGTGCGAAATACATCACTGAATCTACTTGTCAGGGATCCGACAGTTTGTTGGTGTGTTTGAGGAGGTATGTGGCATTACATTTCTATGCTCAGGTCATGTAATTCGCATAAATAGCGGGGCGGGCAGCTGATATGCGTACGAGGCAATGTCCCCCGATAGCGACCTAGAAGGGTTCCACAGGTTTTACATCATGTGAATTTTAACGCCTAGATATCAGAGTGAGTTCGCTATAATGCTTCTCAAACAACTGTAGCACGGTTCTGGCTTCGAGGCAGGGACAGTTATACTGCTGAAAGATGGCATCGCCGTCGGCGAAGCTATCAAGCATGAAGGGATGCAGGTCAGCGTGTCTTCGATTACTACCACAGGTCCCATGCAACTGCAGGGGAAAGACTCCCATAGCATTATACTGCTCCCACCAGCCGGCGTCCGTGCCGCGCTGCTCGTTTCGAGCAGCCGTTCGCCTGAATGGCGTCATTTGTAGAGACAACCACCGACCTAGTGTAGCAAAAATGTGATTCACCCGAGGACCCAGCCCATTTCTATTGATCGACGGTCGAATCCCGATGGTTACGAGCCCACCGCAGTTGTAATTGACGATGTCGCTGGCTCAGCAATGAACACGTAGGTGTTGTCTGCTGCGGAGCTCCATGTTCAACAATTTGCGATGAGCGGTGTGCTCCGAAACACCTGTGCGTGCACCAGCACTGCGCACTTTCAGCAGAGATGTCACAGGTCGCCCTCTACCTGCTATACAGAGCAGACAAGCCTCTGAAGCCCACATTCTGTGAAGAGTCGTTAATATATAACCATTTAGCGCCTAATGGTGGTTTCACTGTCCTACCTCTTCACATAGATGCTCACAGCAGTACGTAAACAATCAACAAGTTTCGACATTTTCGAGATACTCGTTCACAGATTGTGCGTGGTAATAATCTGCCCTTTCTGAAAATCGCTTATCTCGATGTATTTCCCCATTTGGAGCCCGTATTTTCGCTAGGGTGATCCCCCGTCCCTGTCTGCTCTGCTTACACTTTTGTTACTGCATGAAGTGGACGCAACGCCACGAGGCGGCATCCAACGTCGCGGTGGGCAGTCGCCGTAATTTTTTGGCTTATCGGTGTATAAGCACCATCAGCAGCGTCAGATGTTGTGTGATCACAGCGAAGTGCAAGGAGATGACGCTTACTCTTTTGAGACAGCGTCGTCAGTCCCTGACAGAGGCTGGAAGGAGCCTAATTGTGGCTATCCATTTGGCCGATTGGTCCAACCCTGCATTTTTGGGGCGTTTTGACTTGACAGTAATCTATTGATCACCAAACGAGAACGTGAAGGCAGGCATACCAGTCGTCAGAGTTCTGGTCACCACATCTGAGTCTCACAACGGAGGGTCGCTGGATTGTGCACCAAGGACATCGTCACGTCTTAACATCTGCGCCAGCCGTCCAGGAACTAGTAGTGACCTCCTTGCAATGCTGTGTGTCATCTCACACCACTGGTCGGTGGTCACCTACTATCGGTCAAGGTAATTACCATTTTACGTGTAAGCCGCCGTTAAAATCACAACAGGAACACCTGCTTCTCAAGTGGTTATGTGACAGCAAATCTTGTATTGGTGATAAATGACGTCGCATTGTTTTCAGCTATGATTCGCGGTTACACACTACACCACTAACATCGCCGATCACCTGGGGAACTGTCCCACTCTTCAACATTTTGGAGCGGCACATCGGTATCACTCCTGGCGTCATGGTGTGGGTTTGACTCCCGGTGACGGCTCGTAGTGACTGTGGCAGCACAGCGCTACGTCACGGACATCATAAGTCCTCATATTTTGCGTCTCTCTCATATCCCCAGATCGGTGTCCGATATAACAAGTGTGGGACCAGCTCGTACGTCAACCTCATCTCAGCGCTAGTATCCAGTACATCAAGGACCATTTATAACTGTTGTGAGACAACTTTCCTCAGTTCCTCTACCACTAGGCTCTAAATGGTTGGGCATCCACGACTTAACAGAACATGGTATTCAGAGGCTTATGTTCTATGTGTAGTATGATATATGGTGATCTGTGGATCTCTGCCGAAAGTGCACAATTCTTGTGCACGGTCAAATGTTACGGAGCATACCATTCATAGTACATTGTTGAACGTGGTGCTCCACAGCAGACTCCGCCTACGTGTTAGTATGTAGAGCCCAACACATTACCATTTACGACAGCAGTGGGCACGGGACCATCGAGATTCGCCCGTCGGACAATGGAAACATGTCGATTCTTTGGGTGAATCACAGTTTCGCTACGCTAGGTCGATGATCGTCTCCACAAATTCAGTCGTCGAGGTGAGCGGTGGCTCGAAACGTGCAGCGCGCCACCGACTCAGGGTCGTGGGAACAGTATTATGCTATGGGAGACCATCTCCTGCACTTCCACGGGACCTGTGGTAGTAATCGAAGAGAAGCTGACAACTGCAAACCACTTGCATCCATTCATACAATGGCTTCATGAGACCCTTCGCAACCGAATCAGTGTATGCATTCCAGACGTAGGGGATACTACATCATACTGATAAAGAGGCTCGTACTGCCAAGTTCTTTGTAAATTGAACTCTACTTCGTAAACATTTAAAGAACGTCATACTTTCTCTCAACCCCTCGAGTTTCAAATCGTTCCCACCGCCACTTCTGTGCAATTTCCTCTTTTGTCAGGTGGTGTGTATGTTTCAGCTACAGGGCGCTGGCAAAGTCTCTCCTCAGTGGCGATCTCCGCCTGTCTCGCTTTGCGAGGCACATAAGTTTTGCAGCACATTTCAAGTCGCTGTGTAAGCTTGGGGCCGGGATTGACTGCTAATGGCTACAGTTGTATTCGGAGATTGGGTTCAACATTACAGTAGAGAATATCCGAAGTAATTGGGGGACATGGGTGTTCGGAAAACTGATTTGTTCGGATAATCGAACTGTACATGTTTATTTGCCAAAAAGAAGTACTGTACAGTAAATTTATTCATAAAAACAGGCATCTCTTTTAGTATTACAAAGTAACATACAAAGGCCACTTCAGTAGGAATATATAGTATGTGGCACAGTTTATTAAACAAAAATATATACATATTACATACGCATTTTGCATGAACAATACACACAGTATACAAAATTAACGTTTAAAAAAATCCTTTATTTTGGTCTGTCTAAGCAAGCCTACACGCTTACGAGGAGCTAGGTCACGTACTTTTTTCATTACAGATATCTGAAACTGGTCACTTTCAGTTTGGGCTTCAAACCATCGCAAGGCAGTATCTAAACAAGTGAACGCCTCAAAAGCTGTTGGTATACTTTCATCTTCACTTTCTAGAGCACTAATTAATGAGATGCTGCTGGCGGCGTCATCTTTATCAGTGACGACGTTTACAATCTCGCTGTCCTGCATGATTTGGTGTCCTGGATCTGCATCATCGATATTCATCCATTCATGAACGTCTTCTTCATCACATTCGTGGCAATCTATTTCTTTTAGCATACGGAGAATTTCGGACATATCATTCTTTTCGTCATTTTCAATCATACCTCGTAAATTTTCTTCTGTGTCCAAAATTTTATTCCAGGCTTTCTTCAAATTCTCTTCCTTTACACTATTACATGCTGCGCTGATCATGTAGGACGCGTCTTTCAATTCAATATTCTGATGACTTCTTAAGAGACTTTCTTCTCCATACTCTTCTCTTTCTAACAATAACTTAGGCAACAGTTATTTCCTGTAATATCGTTTGAAAGTCTCAATAACGCCTTGATCAATGGGCTGTAATAAGGAGGTTACGTTAGGTGGAAGAAATATTACCTTTATGAACTCGTCTTTTTCGTTTAAAATATCCATGACGGATGAGTTGGTGCATTGTCAAGGAGAAGTAGTGTTTTCTCTCTCTTCCCATACTTTAGCTAATGGGCTTTTACAGAGGGTACGAAAACGTCCAGAAACCACTTCATAAAAATCGTACTATCCACCCAGGCACTCTTTTGTGAGGTGTACACAACAGGCAAGGCTGACATATTAACGTGCTTGAAACAACGCGGTTTGTTACTTTTACCAATGACGAACATAGGCAGTCGGTGACTTCCAGTAGCATTAGCACAAGTCAAAGCTATAATACGGTCCTTGCTTGTTTTAGGACCAGGTGCTGCTAATTCATGAAGTGAAACAAGAGTTTTTCTCGGTAAAGCTTTCCAGTTAAGTCCAGTTTCGTCAGCATTGTAAACGTTTTCGAGAGCATAATCTTCTTCCCTTAATACGTCCCTTAGTTTGACTTTGAAAGAATCAGCTGCTGAAGAATCAGCCGACAGTTTTTCTCCCTGTATTGTAAGCTCACGAATGCCGTGTCTTGACTTGAAGCGTTTTAACCAGCCCGAGCTCGCTTTAAAGTTCGAAGGCCCTCCAAGTTTTTCGTTGAACTGCATTGCCTTCTCACACAGAATGGGACCTGAAATAGGTTCTCCTTCCGATCTCTTTTGTGTAAACCACTCGTAAACAGCATCATCTAGATCTGTGTTATTGGCGAGCTTCATAGTTTTACGGCTTGTTGATCCATCAGTAGAATCAAGCGTAGCTATAAAATTTGCTATGCTCGTCTTTTGTTTTTTTATATCCGTAATTGTCGGCTTCCCCACCTTGTACTCATTGGATAAAGTGGTTGCAGATTCACCTTCTTCTAACCTTTTAATAATCTGGTACTTGTCCCTCATAGAAAGAACAACACGTTTACGTTTAAGCATTTTGTATCGTCAAGTGCACTTCTTCATGCAGCAGCACGCAAGTGATCGTAACAGAGAACAGAAGGTGACTGTTTGCACCGTGAGAAGCTCTTCTTGGGGGCGCGCAATCCTTCAAACTGCGCGGAGCGGCACGCCTCAACTCTCGTTGTCCAAGACGCAACGCACACTAGCGACAGCGACGGGTCGCTACGTGACGTCAGAAGTTGCATGCGGGCGCATGCGCAGTTCGAGTTTGGGCCGCAACGCGCGACTGTTTTGCGGCAGCTGTCGCAGCACTGCACCAGTGAGCAGTGTTGCGACGGAAGTCGGACGTCACAAAGACGTATGGCTGCCAGAAAGATGTCGAGCCAGTGAAGGAAAACTGAAATGAGCCACTCACAGGATGTGATGCTCTGTGAGCTGGTCTAGCAACATCCTTGCCTTTACGATTTGAAGAACCCTAAATGTAGGGACACTTTGTTCAGAGACAGAATTTGGGAAGAAATTGGTGCACAGTTGAAACTGGCAGGTGAGTGAAATATATATATTATTTTCCCATTAAGGCAAATTTTTCAGTCCTTCTATGAAAATCAGTATAATCCATGCAGATGCAGAATTAGAATGATGAAAATGAACTTGCATCTCAATTTTCGCATTACTCTTTTTTTGTGACGATAAACATTGAAAACGGCAAGTATATTATAAAATGAACAATCTGAAGTACAACGAGAAAGTTACATTTACATTTTACAATACCTTAGCTTTGAAAGTAAATGGTAGATTGGTGTCTTGATGATACCTTCCAGTTGTGAAAAACCACCACCAGATTGTTGTACAGCTTTCTGTAATCAATAGGTGTTCGTTTTTGAGGAAGGCGTTTCTCAACAGATTATGCAAACAGTATGCTGCGATAAGTAATTTGTCACATTCACTACAATTCATTGCTATAAGATTGTGCTCAAAAAACTTGTGCCAAAAGTGCACTACTGTTGTTTTACAAGGCTCTTCTGGTCTGACACAGTTCACAATTGAAATTCGTCTTTTGTAAATCCTGGAGTCATCTTTTGAGTGCAGCTTGGCAAGATTAAATGTTCATGTCATCCATAACGATGTATTCTGTCAGAATATAAGAATATGGAAGGTCATTTGGATGGGAATAAAGAGTCAGTCGGCTATGAAAGTTGCCTTAGCTTGTTCCAAGAGTTTCTGCATGGGGGAATCTGACAAGTATAATTTGGGGAAATTTTGTGAACAAGCACGGACATTATTCCTTCCACATTTCTGCCAGTGTATACTGTAGACGTTCAGAATGAAAATTCTAGAGATGTGTAAGGTGTAACCCTATCATGTTGTCAAGAACTTGAAACAATGCAATGACGCTAGCGTGCGCGTATTGTTAACAAACTTACTTTCATTGGAATTTTAGGTGAAATGTGCAAAAACAGATGGAGGAACATTCGGGACTCGTATCAGAGAAATAAACGGGAAAGAAAGCTTGGAACAGATTCACATGCCTCAGAAAAACCAAGAAAATGGGTTCTGCTTAATTACTTGGCTTTCCTGGAGACAGTTCAACATGAGAGGCAGTATGTATATTTGTACGGCATTCCCATCCGTACTTATCGCATGATGTACTGTGAAGTGACAATGCTATACTCACGGGAAGTAATACTCAAACCCAGTGTCGCTATGATTTACCTACCACATCATATACAAAATATAATTGATGGCAAGGCGATATTAAACTAATTTGAACGTTTTTTCGCTCTGTTGAAAAACGTAAAGTTTTGGCATTTGTTGGTTTTGTTAGGACATCTACTTCTACTTGGGTATCCTCGTCCAAGTTCAGAAGAAAATACTGGAGGTGAGTAATTTATCCTCTTCCCAAGAATGAGAAGAAAATATATTGAAGGCAGCATGTCTTTACTTTTAAGAAACTACAATTCGTGGCATTTTAAATGAAATTGTCAAGAGCATATGGAGAAATATTAGTAACTCATACCGGAGAAATATATGACATAAAATGGTTTCATTAGGTCCAAATGTGTTAGCGAAACAAAACAAATGCATTCTCTATCGTGTGGTGACCACATGATTCACGTTGCGCGTCGACAGAACTGGCGGCTAGTCGCGACGCTCCCGGAGATATATGAGCCCAAATCTCGGAAACAGAGATCGATATCATTCTGATCTCAACTTTAAAAATAATTTCGAGATGTTAGCTTCTTTTCATCGGCAACGAAGTGCGACCTAACGTGAACCATACGCAAAGTAGCCAGCGACCACATTTTTCACTGTACACAATTCAAATTTTATGCAGTAGGTTACTTGTAAATTAAGTATCGGAATAACTGTGACGAATATCGGAAAAATAGACATCTCATCATCAAGCTGTGATTTGAAACTGTAAGGTATGCAAACATCAATTTTTTGGGCTTTTTACTTTCCTCACAATCGATAGAGAAGTAATATACAGCGAAAAAAACACGCAAAAACCGGAAGACATACTTTTCAATTTTTTAAGGTGAAAGGAGAATCTGTATCGAAAAAATAACTCTGGGAGCCGATGTAACTTTGTTCCATTAACATACAGTATTTTTTACAGCAAGAAAATTGGAATTCTCATTTTTCTTATGTACTTGAATCCGCTGCCGCCCACCAGAGCTTAGGAAACAGCGACGACTCGTGTCGTGTTGCGGCCTTGTCGTCGTCTGCCAGGGCGGGAAAAGAGGAGGGGGCAGCGTCGCAGTCGCAGCGAACTGTCGCGTCTTGGACTACGTAGCTTAAAGGTACGTTGTCCAAGACGCGACGCACACTAGCGACTGCGACGGGTCGCTACGTGACGTCAGAAGTTGTCCGCTGGCGCATGCGCAGTTCGAGTTTGGGATGCGACGCGCGACTGTTGCGGCAGCTGTCGCAGCACTGCACCAGTGAGCAGTGTTGCGACGGAAGTCGCACGACACAAAGACGTACGGCTGCGAGAAAGATGTCGAGCCAGTCAAGGAAAACTGAAATGAGCCACTCACAGGATGTGATGCTCTGTGAGCTGGTCTCGCAACAGCCTTGCCTTTACGATTTGAAGAACCCTAAATATAGAGACACTATGTTCAGAGACAGAATTTGGGAAGAAATTGGTGCACAGTTGAAACTGGCAGGTGAGTGAAATATATAATATTTTCCCATTAATGCAAATTTTTTAGGCCTGTTATGAAAATCAGTATAATCCATGCAGATGTAGAATTAGAATGATGAAAATGAACTTGAAGGTCAATTTTCGCATTACTCTTTTTTGTGACGATAAAAATTGAAAACGGCAAATACATTATAAAATGAACAATCTAAAGTACAACGAGAAAGTTACATTTTACAATACCTTCACTTTGAAAGTAAACGGTAGATTGGTGTCTTGATGATACCTTCTAGTTGTGAAAAACCACCACCAGATTGTTGTACAGCTTTCTGTAATCAATAGATGTTCGTTTTTGAGGAAGGCGTTTCTCAACAGATTGCGCAAACAGTATGCTGCAATAAGTAATTTGTCACATTCACTTCAATTCATTGGTAGAAGATGGTGCTCAAAAAACTTGTGCCAAAAGTGCACTACTGTTTTACAAGGCCCTTCTGGTCTGACACAGTTCACAATTGAAATTCGTCTTTTGTAAATCCTGGAGTCATCTTTTGAGTGCAGCTTGGCAAGATTAAATGTTGATGTCATCCATAACGATGTATGCTGTCAGAATACAAGAATATGGAAGTTCATTTCGATGGGAATAAAGATTCAGTCGGCTATGAAAGTTGCCTTAGCTTGTTCCAAAAGTTTCTGCATGGGAGAAACTGAGAAGTATAATTTGGGGAAATTTTGTGAACAAGCATGGACATTATTTCTTCCACATTTCTGCCAGTGTATACTGTAGACGTTCAGAATCAAAATTCTAGAGATGTTTAAGGTGTAACCCTATCTTGTTGTCAAGAACTTTAAACAATGCAATGAAGCTAGCGTGCGCTTATTGTTAATAAACTTATCTTTCATTGGAATTTTAGGTGAAATGTGCAAAAACAGATGGAGGAATATTCGGGACTCGTATCAGAGAAATAAACGAGAAAGAAAGCTTGGAACAGGTTCAGATGCCTCAGCAAAACGAAGAAAATGGGTTCTGCTTGATCACTTGGCTTTAAGAAACCTACGTTTCGTGGCTTTTTAAATGAAATTGTCAAGAGCATATGGAGAAATATTAGTAACTCATACCGGAGGAATATGACATAAAATGGTTTCATTAGGTCCAAATGTGTCAGCGAAACAAAACAAATGCATTCTCTATCGTGTGATGACCACACGATTCTCGTTGCGCGTCGACAGAACTGGCGGCTAGTCGCGACGCTCCCGGAGATATATGAGCCCAAATCTCGGAAACGGAGATCGATATCAATCTGATCTCAACTTTAAAAATAATTTCGATATGTTAGCTTCTTTTCATCGGCAGCGATGTATGACCTAACGTGAACCATACGTAAAGTAGCCAGCGACCACATTTTTCACTGTACACAATTCAAATTTTATGCAGTAGGTTACTTGTAAATTAAGTATCGGGATAACTGTGACGAATATCGAAAAAATAGACACCTCATTATCAAGCTGTGATGTGAAACTGTAAGATACGCAAACATCAATTTTTTGTGCCTTTTACTTTCCTCACAATTGATAGAGAAGTAATATACAGCGAAAAAAAACACGCAAAACCGGAAGAGATACTTTTCAATTTTTTAAAGTAAAAGGAGAATCTGTATCGAAAAACTAACTCTGGGAGCCGATGTAACTTTGTTGCATTAATATACAGTATTTTTTACAGCAAGAAAATCGGAATTCTTATTTTTCTTATGTATTTGAATCCGCCGCCGCCGACCGGAGCTTGGGAAACGGCGGCGACTCCTGTCGTGTTGCGGCCGTGTCGCCGTCTGCCAGGGTGGGAAAAGAGTAGGGGGCAGCGTCGCAGTCGCAGCCAACTGTCGCGTCTTGCACAACGTAACTTAAGCTGGCGCAGCTGTTGCCGTGAACAACTTTGATACTGCCGCTACATCTACTGCCGGTGCCAAGCCGACAGAAGTGTGCTGATTGTTGAAACACAGCGACTGGCGGCTTGGCCGGTCAGCAGCGCCTTGTGAAGGCCCCATTAGAAGCAATGTTCCGCCAGCGGTGGCCGAGTGCGGCGACTACTATGGGAAACTTGGTTTGGGAGTGAGGGGGATGATGGACGGTAGGGTGGGAGAGTAACAGGTGCGAGGCGAGCGAGTACACAGTTCGGTTAAGCGGTCGTTCGGTTGACCGACGTTCGGATAATCGACGCTCTACTGTATTACAATTAAAACAATGAAATTATATTAGAAATAAATACACTATACTCATGAATATCACTGTAGGTACTGGAAATTTTTTCTTCTTTCTTGAACGTCCGCAGTTCTGGTCTAGTACCTAGCGTTACTGTCTGTGGATGACAGGGTCCCAGGTTCGATACCCGGCTGGGTGAGGGATTTTCTGCGTCTTTGGGCTGGGTGTTTGTGTTGTCATTCTTTCATCATCATTCGGAAAAGTGGCAGGAGTGACAGTGCAACATGGATGGTTCAAATGGCTCTGAGCACTATGCGACTCAACTTCTGAGGTCATCAGTCGCCTAGAACTTAGAACTAATTAAACCCAACTAACATAAGGACATCACACACATCCATGCCCGAGGCAGGATTCGAACCTGCGACCGCAGCGGTCGCTCGGCTCCAGACTGTAGCGCCCAGAACCGCACGGCCACTCCGGTCGGCTACAGGCATGGATAACTACGCAGCTGAGCACCCCACGAACGAAATATTCAGGTATAGTTTCAAAACCTTACAAACTTTACAAAAACTTTTACCAACACAAATCAAATGACACAACTTAAGAGACTTTACTGGTCTCATGCTGATATGATTTTATTAACATAGACAGAAGCGTCGAGGGAAAATTTGTATCAAGGCCGAAATTAGAAACCAGGTTTCCTGGTTACTAGCCAGATGCATTAGCCTGTAAGCTACCTTGGCGCAACGGTTCGCATAACCGCACGTCTAACGCTCCTGTCTGGTAAGGAGGGGACCCAAGATTGATTCCCGACATTATGCAAATTTTCAGTCGCCACTTCAGTCTTATTTATAAAATCATGTCTGCATGGGATCAATAAAGTCTCTGAAGTTTTGTCATTTAATCTGTAGAAGTACCTTCACCTGTGTTTCAGGCTGGATACCCCATTTTTCGAGGTGAGCAGAGATCGCTACGTTTCGGGTCATCAGTGCGTATTCCCGGGTGATATTACAGACATTGGTACTGAATTTTTGTTTCGGTTGCTGATTGATACTGTATTCCATGAAACGCCGTCTTTTAGCTTCTTGGTTACAGTATTGATGTGAAAAAATTTTCGAGGAAACCTTCTCGGTTTTCAAGCTTGCTCAAATCCAATAAAATTCTCGAGCTTTCGATAGCTAACTCTGCCATCGTCGTCAGGAGTAAATCTACTTACTGTCTGTACGTTCTTTTTTTTTTTTTGTAGTGTCACTGGTGGAGCTCGGTCTTATTGTCTTGCTGTAAAGGTAATATTGTTCTATCCTACAATGATTTCATTACAAGGACATCATTAATGTGCACGTTGAAGGTGTGGCGATGGGACTTGAAGCTCCATACCAGCCTCCGACGGTGGAAGTTCAAGGTGCAGGCAATGGGTAACACCAGTAAATTAGGTATTGATATTGGCAGCATATGGTGGTTGGCACATATCGAGTGTCGTATCAACACTGACATTTCATTTATGGCCGCAACAAGGTTAGCATTAGCCACGGTGTTAATCTGATTCCTCGAGGATGGTGAGAGGAACAGGGTGGCGCTGCTAGTGCCGGGGAAGTCTTGGTGCCCGTGTTTTGTAAGCCAGCAACCATGGCACACATTGCATCCAGTTTGTCATAGAACCGTCATTCATTCTCTCGAATGGATGTCTTCAGAGTGACCGTGTTCGTTTCCTCGTGGAGGGTAACAACCCTTGTGAGGGGAGGGGCAACCAGGCTCCACCGAAGTAGGCACTGAAGGATCTGCTTCCGGGAGGCACTATTTGTGGTTGAGACAGTGGAGCCATAGGTAAGGGAAGGGTAGACAACCATTCGGTACAGTCGAAGGTTGGTTTCTAGGTTCAGTTCACTGTTGTTGAATATGGGGTATAACGCTTTTATCAGCTTTATCATTTTTGGTTGATGTATATTGCAAGTCGATGGAAGAGCATTCGGACACCTAGATATTTGGTATCAGGGGACCATGAGACCTGGACGCCTGCAATAATGTTCTGGCGGAGAATTGGGTGCCGTTTGGTGAAGTACACTGCCGTAGTTTTGACGGCACTAAGGGCAATCTTGTTTGAACGACATCAGGTCACTGTTGCTTCTACCTGCCTCTGGAGACGAGCAGTGAGCTGGTCCGTGTTGTGGCCGGTCGTATAGAACGCCGTATCACTTGCTCACTGCGCCAAGTTTTAACAAGATGATAAGTTGTCGTCTCTTCCTCTATGAATAGATGATGAATGCAGCTAGCCGCTAACTTTGTGTAATGTCTTGTCTGTATAGACGTGTATCTGTTGCCTTTAAGACCCTTTCACCTTCACACATAAATCTATACAGTAATGTAAGGGCCTTCCGTGTCTTGGCTGATCCGTGATAAGACAGGCGAAAAGTTAGACTAATGGAGGATTATTAGTATTATCTCTATTTTCATTCGCTCTCTCTCTTTCTCTCCTTTATCTATGTACAGTTTTAATATAATATTTCATTACGTGAAATCAGCCAAATAGGATCTTTGGTGGAGTCCTTCGTCTTAGTAATCAGCGGCTGGCTTGCTGTAAGAGATCTTTACAGTTATTATTACTGTTAAACACTGTATCAGTCGGGAGAATCAATCGTGTGGACAATTTGTTCCTTTTACGAAAGATTGCGAATTCCAGATGTGTACGAAGCCTTTTTGGACGATTTAACACAGACTCAGTGATTGCAGGTTCTCTTCGACACAGCTGAAACTTCCCCACTGATTACAAGGCCAACGTGATAATCAAATGATTCAGAAAAAACTCATTCGTTCATTCACTACAGAACAAAAAGTCACAAACCTTATTTATGAAGGAAATTGTGTATTAAATCGATCTCCATTACATGTCCAGATCTCCGGTGATTCCGCGTCTTAATTATTTTGCGTTTACACTCTCTTTCTATTCAAACAAACCGCTAGTGGCACAAAAGTTAATTCGCTCGATTTAGCGAGAAGAAAATCAGAATATGTATCTCTCAGAAACACGTCAATCCCTCAATCCCTACTCCAGAAGCTGTCCTAGTTACCACTCTAACAACCATGGAGAATGCATAAATGCATCTCTGTTATTTCAAAGAATAAACGCGCTAGAAAATACTTTGGCGCCGTCTAGCTGTCGCCGCATATGTTACGAGAAAGTCAGATCAGATACTTTTCCAAAGTGAATGAATGTGGATGGTTTGATTGACAATGATTAATTGGTGCGTGGTAGAGGGTATTTTCTGTGGGGACGTTACAAGGTGACACTGTGGGATGACTGGCATATCATTAACGTAAGTGTTACAGAGGATGCGAGACAAAACTGAGCCTTGAGGGGTACCCATCGACATGTGATAAAAGCCTGAGCGTTCTCCTTGGTGAGTGATCAAGAAGATTCTATCTTGAAGAAAATTATCCACGATCTTGATATAGATGTCGGGGATGGTCATCTATGTCAGCATTTTGTATACAATATTGTCCTGCCAAATCTTGTCACATTCGTTTAGCAGATCCAGGAAAACCGCTGGCGTCACCGTGGTGCAGTTAAAGCCCTCACTGACAAGTTCTGTGATCCTAAGAACTTGGAGTTTTGGGAAGAGAATCCAAACTGTTCCTGATGGATTGTCCCAGTTGCCTCCAGAGGCTGGGAAATCAGTTGGATTTCCACCGGGGACGTGAGGTGAGGGACAGTCGGAGATGGTCTTTGTCTGAAAGCGGCAACGGCCGCCAGAATATCGCGTTCATCCTGGAGTTCATGAGGTGTAAGGTCCTGGATGAGCAGTTGGTTCTGGGCTTGAAATACATTGGCCAGAGTTTCTACCACAACCTGGACTGGCGCTATTTACCGTTTATATACCGGCGATTACGGAAGCTGGCACCAATCAGAGTGGGCCGAAACGACGCGCGTGCGGAACGCGAGCTGGGAAGCTCAAAGCAGCTCCGCCCAGCCACGGGACAGAGTGGCCAGAGCCTCTATTGAAACCGCCGCTCCCACCTCTCTACAAGCGTCAAGTGTCAGCCGTTGCATCCTTCCGACATCCAAAAGCCGCTCCCACGCCCTATTGAGTGTGTAGCCATCGTCTCTGTTGAAATTGCTTCCGTTCATTCTAATCTCGGTCGAGTACCAGTATGTTGACACAAGAGCCAAAACCCTTGTCTTCTAAAACTGTATTTTGTGTCCGTTTTCGGGGCAATGCTCAGTTATGGCCGACTTGTCGTCCTCCCTTTGATTAATACGTCTCTTGTTCTCCGTACAACGCTCCGCAACTGTGCGAATCGGGTGTACTATATAGATGCTGCCGCACTCGCAAGTGCTTCCTAAAGCGTTCGCTATCTAGAATGTCATTATACCCCGTATGTCGACAAAATCCCTCCACAGCGGCGATCCTCCCTTGTCTCAGCACTGAATTGTTTTCCCATTCATTCTTCTCTGCTTCTATACATTTGTATTAGTAAAGGTGTTCGCAAATTTTGTGAACTACGCCTTCAAGAAAGATGATGATATTTGGTTTGTGGGGTGGTCAGCTGCGTGGTTACGAGTGCCTTTACAAATTCTCAGTCTTTGCAGTGCCAGTCTTTCCACTTTCCCGAATGATGATGAAATGATGAGGACAACACAAATACCCAGTCCCTGGGCGGGGAAAATCCCTGACCCAGCCGGGAACAGACCGTAAATGAGAAAAATCAACTTTAATACACAACTTTGATAAACAATAGATTGTCATCGTCCGACACCTGGAAACGAGCATTTCGGAAACGGCAAAGCTGTTGGCCTGTTCACCCGCTCTGTTATTAATATGTGTGGGAAATAGTGAGTGAACGGTAAAGTCTGCTGTTGGTGACAAGTTGTTGGACGGAGATCCGTCATCCCAGAACGTGAAGTTGGGTGGCTTGCTGGCTCTGTAAAATAGGATAGACGGTGATCTGTGGCAGGTCTGACGACACAGTAGAATAATGCTGGTGCAGGCACAACCCGTTTTGGAGCAAACCGTTCAATGCACATTGTTGAAATGGGGCTTCCGCAGCTGACAGCCGCTATACGTTTCCATGCTGACTCAACGACACCGTTAGTCGCTATTTGTAGCCACTGTATCGTAGAGACAGGAAACGTCATCTGGTCCGATGAGCCACGCTCCTTGTTACACCAGGTTAATGATCGTGTGCAGATACGCCGTCATCCAAGTAAACTGCTGCTCAAAACA
Source organism: Schistocerca serialis cubense (assembly GCF_023864345.2). NCBI lineage: Eukaryota > Metazoa > Arthropoda > Insecta > Orthoptera > Acrididae > Schistocerca > Schistocerca serialis. Next base: position 600,497,825 of record NC_064643.1, read on the forward strand.
CGCACCGCGTCAAAGACGTAGGCCAGGGGAGCCAATATTATGCTACCGGAGACGTATCGTAGTAATCGAAGGTACCATGCATATGGACTACTTGAACAACGACGCGGACCACCGTATTCCTTCACGCTTGATGTCTTCGATGACGGCGATGACATGTTAAGTGCGATAACTCTCTATGTCACAAGGCTAGCATCTTGCTAGTGTGGTTTGTGGTGCATGTTAGTTTCGTCCACAAATCACCTGCCCATAATTTACGGAAATTGCAAGTCCTGTACGTAACACCAGGTGCCATGTTCCTCTGGAAACTTACCAGACACTTGTCAGGTCCAACCCACCCATAACCACTGCTGTCGTGCTTTCCAAATGTGAACCAACATTTTACTAAGCAAGTTGTCGTAATGTTTTATCTCATCTTTGTACACTGGTGTGTCTACTTGTTACACTCACTGAATGGACAGGGCGGATTTATTATGCTGCTTTATCCTGCCATTATTTATGAGCTTTGCTTTTATGTGTCACTGACATATCTGTCACTGTACAGTTATCTTACGGCGATGACCTATTAAAAAGTGTCATCACCTGGGAATGCTTCATCTACTGGCGCGAATCTGTTCATCTACATCTACATCTACATCCATACTCCGCAAGCCACTTGACGGTGCGTGGCGGAGGGTACCTTGAGTACCTCTATCGTTTCTCCCTTCTATTCCATTCTCGTATTGTTCGTGGAAAGAAAGATTGTCGGTATGCCTCTGTGTGGGCTCTAATCTCTGATTTTATCCTCATGGTCTCTTCGCGAGATATACGTAGGAGGGAGCAATCTACTGTTTGACTTCTCGGTGAAGGTATGTTCTCGAAACTTCAACAAACGCCCGTACCGAGCCACAGAGCGTCTCTCTTCCACTGGAGTTTATCATCTCCGTAACGCTTTCGCAATTACTAAATGATCCTGTAACGAAGCGACTGTGACTCAGTGAATGGTCTATAGCCAATACGGATTATTTCTTTCAATACCCTTAATATTTGCTATGTCCTCCTTCAGCAGCGATCAATTGTTTAATTGTCCTTGCACACTAATAATGCATTTGTTCGATATATTCTGCAGTTCACGTGTCCTGTAGCACGCTCCGACAAGTTTCTCCAGCAGCCTGATCTTGTTTGTGGGTCTATCTCCTTTTGCAATTTCCATGTTCAGTCCATGCAAGACATTTTCAATTGGGATTATGTCTGAGGAGTTCCATGGCCAGACCAAAACATGAATTCTAGTCTCACTTAAATATTTAGTGAGAGCTTTTGCCTGGTGGCGTGTGCAGAATCGTGCATAAAGATTTAATTGTTGTCGGTGAATCATTCCATCACCCCATGAAGAAGCAAAGCTTCCGGTAGTGACATGTACTGATCTTGAAGTATCGTCGCTACTTATTATAGACCATTAATAATGGGGGTTGGCTGATTCGTTCAACTATGAAATCTTCGTGGAATTTTTCTTGGCTCGTGCGTCTCACAAATTCAGTTGTTTTCAGGAATGTGGGTGCCTCTTTCGTCAAAGAAGCAATCCTGAAATGAAATCACATGACAAATTTGGAAATCTGTATTATAATAAAATTAGTACATTGATCTTATGGTTTATTTATCTCATTCCAGTCATACTTTTTCATCCCTTCTAGTCGTATACGTTTCATTAATGGCGTAAGTTTCTGTTTCTTGGCAGGAAGACGACATCGCATCCCCATTTAATTGAAACTTCGCTGCAGAGTACTGGTAGGTACAGGCAGTCCACCATCCTCCAACATGTTCTTAATCCACCGTATCTGTTTTCCACTAGCATTTGTCTTATTTCTCTGTCTGTTCTAGGGGATGTAACGTGTGTTCGAGCGCATTTACCTTCCCGCTATGTTCCGATACTTCCATTACTTTCCATTTTTTACTTAAATTTCGAACTGTGGGTCATGAAATTCCTTCCATATGAGCAACATCCTGCTGACTATATTGACAGTGTGATAGAAGAGTCGATATTATGCCCATTTTTCCGTGGAGTGACGTCAATACCCTTACCCATATATGAAAACACTCACATTGAAGTAATATTCAGAATTATTTATTTATTGTACGTGTCCAGGACTTTGACATATAAAATAATTAACATGCAACATGTTAATCAAGAGTACAGTACACTAGTACAAGATACCTAAAGTCATAACATAATACAGCATGACATATTAAATGGATCGCAAGCTCCGCAGTTTTGATGCCTTATCAAAAAATGGTAAATGGCTCTGAGCACTATGGGACTTAACTTCTAAGGTCATCAGTCACCTAGAACTTAGAACTACTTAAATCTAACTAACCTAAGGACATCACACACGTCCATGCCCGAGGCAGGAGTCGAACCTGCGACTGTAGCGGTCGCGCGGTTCCAGACTGTAGCGCCTAGAACCGCTCGGCCACACCGGCCGGCTGGCCTTATCACTTGCGGCATAAAGACCTTCCGTGGTGCAAGGATCGACCAGGTTTCTGCAGACCAGGACATGTTACGCGCCATGTACGTAGCCTTTTCACAAAATTCTTCCTCAGTGGAGTAGCCTTACTTTCTGAGGTTCGTCTCGCATCTTGACATTCCTGTCCTCAGTCGGTTGAGGGCTTTCCATCATGTTTAGCAGGGATTCATTAAGGGTGAAAACATGGAGTACATTATACAAGGGTTACGCAAAGTTCGATAATAATTAAAAAAATCACAAATCTGCTGTCCATAATACGCTACACTTCAAAATGGTAGTTCTGACAGCCATAACCATTCAATATCTCTAGTAAATACTGAAGTGACGGTCTGAATACATTATGCAAAGGATATAAATTATTGTCAAAAAACAATATAAAGTTATTTGCTATTCAACAATGCTTTGGAAGCAATACGGCTCATGGAACATTGTTTAGCGTAGAGTACTTCCAAACCAAACTTCAGAACTTCCTTAACTACATTGCAAGTACTCGTATATTAGTTTGGCACCCGACTGTAAGTACTCACCACCGGCCTTCCCACAGTGGTATCACCGGTTCCCGTCAGATTACCGAAGTTAAGCACTGTCGAGCTGGGCTAGGAGCTCGAGCGTTACCGTCCAGTCTGTCGAACACTGTTGGCAAGAGGGGTGCACTCAGCCCTTGTGAGACAAACTCAGGAGCTACTTCACTGAGAAGTAGCGGCTCCAGTCTCGTAAACTGACACAGCATGAAAGCGGTGTGCTCACCGTATGCCCATCCATATCAGCATCCAGCGACGTCTGTGGGCTGAGAAGATGACAAGGCGGGTGGTCGCTACCTTTGGGCCTTCAAGGCCTGTTCGGGCGGAATTTAGTGTTTTACTCTAAGTACTCCACACAAAACGTTTGTTGTCCCCAGGAGACATCTGAGTAACAGTATCTCTAAATGTAAGTATGACCCTAACTGGGATTAAAATAGAGTTCACAGGTTTTTCCAGGTATTCTATAGCCAACTGAAACCGCTCATTCATGAGAGGATTATGTAGAAGTACGAAATTCCGGGGACATGTGTTCCTGCATACCATCCGCTTTTTCAAGCAAGCCCAAGACGTTTCCTACGAGATTAACATCTGGATATCATCGAGGTGCCTCAGGGTGTCTCAACTTTCGTCACTCTAGGAACATTTTTTTACATTCCTGTGAACATGGCTGTTGTCTTTTTGGAAGCGTCCACAGTATGCTCTTCTGGAGGTTGTAGAAGAAAAGGACATCTAGAAATCTGAACTATGCTCTCCACAGATACACCAGTAGGCTGTCGGTGATCTCGATGCTCTGTGTCATTTGAAAGGAAGCGAAATCGTGACGAGTCGAGTGAGATTACTCGTCTCCAGTCAGTTACTGGCCAGTGTCTGTGATATGTGGCCCACTGAAGATATGCATCTTTCCATGCCACTGTGGGCAATGGGTTTCTGCGTGGTACCGGACGTCACTTGAACATGCAGTTTTTTTGTGCAGTTCTGTCGGCAACTTGGCCCTTCTTAAGGGTTGGATCTCCTCACTTCCAAATTGGAGGATTACGCTGCCTGGGCTACACTCAGGGTGCAATCGATGCTTTTGGAAGAGCCCCCTGTTGCTGCTGTCTGTCTGCCATGAGTTGTCTGTCCGTCCGTCCGTCAGCCACCCGCCGTCCGCCGCCCGGTGCTCGCCCCCAGTGTTCGCAGCTGCCACCAATGCCTAGTGCCTACTGTGGGATCAGTGCTCACCACCGCCGTCGCCGCCACTGCCACTGCGGCTGCCTGGTGCTCGCCGCCATGGCCCCCCGCTTTAGTTCTTTTCCCACATTGGTGGCTCCTGTCGCCAGTGGACAACGCCTTTCATCATGGAGACCCCCACTACCGCCATCATTTACACCTACCCTTTCCCTGCACCCAGTGTTACCTCCGGGGTGCGTCCTCTGGGCTTAACCTGCCTACTCCACTCCCCCTCCTCACAGACTCCTCCTACCCCTGCCCCTGCGCTCACCCCTTCCTCGCCTCTGTCCCTACTCTACCCCCACCCCTGCCCCTGCCCCTGCCCTGACCTGCCCCCTGCCCTTGCTCTTTCCCCTGCTCCTGCTCCTGCCCCTGCTCCTGCTCCTGCCCCCCTCCCACTGCTATTGCCTCTGTGACGAATTTCCCCAACTCACCACCTACCCTGCTATAACTACTCTCACCCCCCAGAGTCACCACCTGCTGCACCACAGTCGCCACCATAGAGTGCCCCACCTCTATTCCTGGTGCCACTGCCTCACAAGAAGGGCCTGCCTCCCACCACCTTCCAATCCACTCAGTCTCTCACCCCTCCTCCCAGGCCACACCTGCAAAAACCCTCCCAAGCACCCAAGTGGTGACCTCACCTGCACCCTCTCCTCCAAAAAACCACTGCATGCCCCTATTCCCTTTGAAGCCCCCTATGGACACCATGCCTCTCCCCATCTCCCCAGCCCCTTCCCTGTATAACTTCTCCTTGCCAAACCCTATCTAAAATTCCTAGATTCGATAACTCTCACCCGTGAAATCCATAAATACTTCCAAAGTTCCCCATTACCCAACTCATCCCCCCCTCAGCGACTTTGTCCTCATTAAATCCCACTCTCCATCTTTCCATAATGATATCCTCCCCACATCACCTTTGGCCCAATGCATCCCTCACCCACTTCCTTACATCCACCTCTCCTTGTCAGATCCAACCCCCTCATTGTCCACCAACCCTCACTGCCATGATCACAGAACTCAGCTCTGTGATCATGGAGGCAGAGGTGTTGGCAGAACTGAAGGCCCCACCCACACTCAAAATACGCTTGGCCCATTGTATTTACAACTCCTCCAGGAGATGGGGGAAGGCATGGTGTCCATAGGGGGCTTCAAAGGGAAGAGGGGCATTCGGTGGTTTTTTGGAGGAGAGGGTGCAGGTGAGGTCACCACTTGGGCACTTGGGAGGATTTTTGCAGGCGTGGCCTGGGAGGAGGGGTGAGAGACTGGATTGGAAGGTAGTGGGAGGCAGGCCCTTCTTGTGAGGCAGTGGCACCAGGAATAGAGGTGGGGCACTCTATGGTGGCGACTGTGGTGCAGCAGGAGGTGACTCTGGGGGAGGGGGTGGGGGAAGGAGTCCACCTCCTCCTTAGATCACTTCCTCTCTCAGGGAGCCCTGATTTTCAACCATTGACTTCCGTCCTCAGTACTGCCAACGTTGTCTTTTGCACAATGACCACCTCACCCAAAACTACAAGAATCTGCCACCTGCTC